>NC_053027.1:71963046-72229436 GCF_003073215.2 Triticum urartu | reverse complement strand
GGATACCCCCAAATCAATTCCACCCTGATGATTTTTGCTGATGTCGAAAGCAAAAGTCGACTGAAAGTCATTAACCGTGAGGTGAATATGGTTGCTCCGGCGACACCCAGTTATCTGAAGTGGTCTCAGACTGCCATCACATTCGACCAGTCCGATCACCCTACGCACATTGCCACCCCTGGGAGGCAAGCTTTGGTGGTCGACCCAGTTGTCGAAGGCACTCGACTGACCAAAGTCCTGATGGATGGTGGCAGTGGCCTGAACATATTGTATGCTGAAACATTGAAAGGGATGGGCATTCCGATGTCCAGGCTTAGTGCCAGCAACATGAGATTCCATGGAGTCATTCCTGGAAAGAAAGCCGAGTCACTCGGCCAGATTGCTCTCGACGTGGTTTTCGGTGATTCAAAGAATTACCGCAGGGAAAAGTTGACATTTGAGGTTGTGGACTTCCAAAGTGCTTATCATGCTATTCTGGGCCGGCCAGCTTATGCACGCTTCATGGCTCGACCATGCTACGTGTATCTCAAGTTGAAGATGCCCGGCCCCAGAGGTGTGATCACCGTTACCGGCAATCGGAAGAAAGCAGAAGAGTGTTTTCAGAAAGGATCGAAGATTGCTGACGCTCAGATGGCAGTTGTTGAGCTACAAGAGTACTAGAAGACTGCTGATCCGAGTGAATTGCTACGAGCCAAGAAGCCTGCTTCAGAATCTGCTTTTCAGTCGTCCAGTGAAACTAAGCCAGCTCACATTCACCTGACCGATCCCGACGCTGCTCCGACTCACATCTCGACGACGCTCGACTCCAAATAGGAAGAAGCGCTCATCCAGTTCCTCCGTGAGAACTGGGACGTCTTCGCATGGAAGCCTTCTGACATGCCTGGAGTTCCCAGGGGGCTAGCTGAGCACCGTCTATGAGTCGACCCGAAGTTCAAGCCTGTGAAAGAACATCTTCGACGGTCCGCCGTCCAGAAGAGGAAAGCTATTGGCGAGGAGGTGGCTCGGCTCTTAGCAGCGGAGTTCATCCGAGAGATTTACCACTCCGAGTGGCTCGCCAATGTAGTCATGGTCCCCAAAAAGGACAAGTCACTTCGCATGTGCATTGACTTTAAACACATCAATCGGGCCTGCCCGAAAGATCATTTCCCTCTCCCCCGCATCGACCAGCTAGTGGACTCGACCGCGGGGTGTGAGCGTTTGTCTTTTCTAGATGCTTATTCAGGGTACCATCAGATCCGTCTGTATGGACCCGACGAGATCAAAACGGCCTTCATCACCCCATTTGGGTGCTTCTGTTATGTCACCATGCCCTTCGGCCTCAAGAATTCTGGAGCCACGTTCATGAGGATGATTCAGAAGTGTTTACTCACTCAGATCAGTCGGAACGTAGAAGCATACATGGATGATATTGTGGTTAAGTCACGGAAAGGTTCCGACCTACTGACTGACCTTGCCGAAACCTTTGCTAACCTCAGGGGATATGATATCAAGCTCAATCCATCAAAGTGCACATTCGGAGTTCCAGGTGGAAAGTTACTCGGTTTTCTCGTTTCCAAACGAGGAATCGACGCCAATCCCGAGAAAGTTGGCACCATACTCCGGATGAAGCGCCCTGTACGTGTACACGATGTCCAGAAACTTACAGGTTGCTTGGCCGCTCTAAGTCGATTCATTTCTCGTCTCGGTGAAAAGGCGTTGCCTCTCTACCGACTGATGAAGAAGTCTGACAAGTTCGAGTGGACTCCAGAAGCTGACGCAGCGTTTGCAGAGCTCAAAGCTCTGCTCTCCACCCAGCCGGTGCTTGCTGCCCCAATCAGTAAAGAGCCTCTGCTGCTGTACATTGCGGCCACGGGACAAGTTGTCAGTACAGTACTCACGGTCGAGCGGGAAGAAGAAGGAAAGGCCTTCAGAGTTCAGCGCCCAGTATATTATGTGTCTGAAGTTTTGACCCCTTCGAAGCAAAGATATCCCCATTACCAGAAGCTTGTATATGGGATCTACATGACCACGAAGAAGGTTGCACACCACTTCTCTGACGTCAGCGACGCTCCACTGTCAGAGATCTTGCACAACAGAGATGCAACTGGTCGAGTGGCTAAGTGGGCGATTGAACTCCTCCCCCTAGATATCAAGTTTGAAGCAAAGAAGGCTATCAAGTCCCAAGCAATTGCAGATTTCGTCGCCGAGTGGATTGAACAGCAACTCCCAACTCAAGTTCACTCGGAGCACTGGACCATGTTCTTCGATGGATCTAAGATGCTGAACGGTTCCGGTGCTGGGGTAGTATTGGTCTCCCCCCGGGGAGATAAGCTCAGATACGTTCTCCAGATTCACTTCGATTCCTCCAACAATGAAGCAGAATATGAAGCACTCTTGTACGGGTTACGCATGGCCATTTCACTCAGCGTCCGGCGCCTCATGGTCTACGGCGACTCAGATTTGGTGGTTAATCAGGTGATGAAGGAGTGGGACGTCAGAAGCCCAGCTATGACTGGCTATTACAACGCAGTAAGAAAGCTAGAAAAGAAATTCGAGGGGTTAGAGCTTCATCACATCCCCCGACTGAAAAATCAAGCAGCAGATGATCTGGCAAAGATAGGCTCCAAGAGAGAAGCCATTCCCAGCAATGTGTTTTCGGAGCACATCCGCTCGCCGTCAGTCCAGGAGGATCCCTTCGCAGAAGAAGCCCCGCAACCGAAAAGTGCCACAGATCCGACTGAAGTCGAAATTCCTGCTGTGGTCGACCTAGTCATGGAGATCTTGGCTATCACTCCTGACTGGACGGTACCATACATCGCGTATATCTTTAGGAAAGAACTCCCGGAGGACGAGGAAGAGGCTCGACAGATCGTCCGCCGATCCAAGGCCTTCACAGTCATAAAGGACAGTTGTATAGGGAAAGCACGACTGGAATCGGTCAGAAATGCATAACACCAGAAGAGGGTCAGATGATCCTTAATGATATCCACTCGGGGACCTGTGGTCACCATGCGTCCTCTCAGACCATTGTGGCTAAAGCATACCGAGCAGGATTTTACTGGCCAAGAGCAAATGAGATGGCAAAAGAGATAGTCGACAAGTGTGGAGGTTGCCAGTTCTACTCCAACATGTCACACAAGCCTGCATCAGCCCTGAAGACCATTCCACTCGTCTGGCCCTTTGCTGTCTGGGGACTGGACATGGTCGGTCCACTGAGAACAGGCAGGAGCGGATTCATGCATGTGCTTGTGGCAGTCGACAAGTTCACCAAATGGATTGAAGCCAAGCCTATCAAGAATCTCGATGCTTGCACTGCTATCAGTTTCGTCAGAGGGCTGACGTTCAGATATGGGGTCCCGCATAGCATCATCACCGACAATGGGTCAAACTTCGATTCAGACAAGTTCAGAGCTTTTTGCGCCTCTCAAGGCACGCGAGTCGACTACGCGTCGGTCGCGCATCCTCAGTCGAATGGACAAGCTGAAAGAGCAAATGGTCTGATTCTCAAAGGATTGAAGCCTCGATTGATGCGTGATCTCAAGCACGCAGCAGGTGCTTGGGTCGACGAACTTCCGTCGGTTTTGTGGGGGCTGAGGACCATCCCGAATCGATCGACCGGAAGAACGCCATTTTTCTGGTTTACGGAGCCGAAGCCGTCCTGCCGAGTGATCTACTTCACAACGCCCCCAGAGTCGAGCTTTATAACAAAGACGAAGCAGAGCAAGCCCGGCAAGACGCAGTCGACCTCCTAGAGGAGGAGAGGGAAATGGCTATGATCAGATCGACCATCTATCAGCAGTACTTGCGTCGATTCCATGCCAGAAATGTGAAAAGTCGATCCTTCTAGGAAGGAGATTTGGTCCTCCGAGTGGATCAACAGAAACCACACAAACTTGCTCCTACTTGGGAAGGTCCCTTCATCGTCACCAGAGTCCTCCACAATGGAGCATATCACCTCTACAATGTTGATCACCAGACCGACGAGCCACGAGCTTGGAATGCGGAACTACTCCGCCCCTTTTACACTTGAGTTCTCCCTTGGACGAGATGTAATAAGAAAAAATTTCTGCAGTTCATTTTTACCAAAGACAAGAGTGTCCCAATAATTGCTGTCACTCTTGTTTGCATACGAAATCCCCCAGTGGGTGACTTAGCTGCAAATCCGTTTCGCCTAAGTTTGAAAAAATCCTACCGAGTGGAGAGAAATCCTCCCACTCGGGGGCTTAGCTGCAGTCCAGTACTCGCCTAAGTTCTCTCACTTAGAGACTTAGCTGCAGTCAGGCGCTCGCCTAAGTTTGAAAAAATCCTACCGAGTGGAGAGCAATCCTCCCGCTCGGGGGCTTAGCTGCAGTCCAGTACTCGCCTAAGTTCTCTCACTTAGAGGCTTAGCTGCAGTCAGGCGCTCGCCTAAGTATATAAAAATCCTACCGAGAGAAGAGCAAACCTCCCACTCGGGGGCTTAGCTGCAGTCTAGTACTCGCCTAAGTTCTCTCACTTAGAGGCTTAGCTGCAGTCAAGCGCTCGCCTAAGTTTGAAAAAATCCTACCGAGTGGAGAGCAATCCTCCCACTCGGGGGCTTAGCTGCAGTCCAGTACTCGCCTAAGTTCTCTCACTTAGAGGCTTAGCTGCAGTCAGACACTCGCCTAAGTTTGAAAAAAATCCTACCGAGTGGAGAGCAATCCTCCCGCTCGGGGGCTTAGCTGCAGTCCAGTACTCGCCTAAGTTCTCTCACTTAGAGGCTTAGCTGCAGTCAGGCGCTCGCCTAAGAATATAAAAATCCTACCGAGTGGAGAGCAAACCTCCCACTCGGGGGCTTAGCTGCAGCCCAGCGCTCGCCTAAGTGTTTAAAAATCCTACCGAGTGCAGAGAAAACCTCCCACTTGGGGGCTTAGCTGCAGCCCAGCGCTCGCCTAAGTTTTTAAAAATCCTACCGAGTGGAGAGCAAACCTCCCACTCGGGGGCTTAGCTGCAGCCCAGCGCTCGCCGAAGTGTTTAAAAATCCTACCGAGTGGAGAGCAAACCTCCCACTGGGGGGCTTAGCTGCAGCCCAGCGCTCGCCTAAGTTTTTAAAAATCCTACCGAGTGGAGAGCAAACCTCCCACTCGGGGGCTTAGCTGCAGCCCAGCGCTCGCCGAAGTGTTTAAAAATCCTACCGAGTGGAGAGCAAACCTCCCACTGGGGGGCTTAGCTGCAGCCCAGCGCTCGCCTAAGTGTTTAAAAATCCTACCGAGTGGAGAGCAAACCTCCCACTCGGGGGCTTAGCTGCAGCCCAACGCTCGCCTAAGTGTTTAAAAATCCTACCGAGTGGAGAGCAAACCTCTCACTCGGAGGCTTAGCTGCAGCCCAGTGCTCGCCTAAGTACAAGACACAACCCAATCCGCGAGTCGACTGCTACCTTCCCCTTCGGAGCTGCGCCGCAAATACAAGGTTATTCCGAGTGAAGATCAAGATCCACTCGACGAATCAAACCATGAAGATATTCAACGAGAAATCAAGATCAGATAAAGCCTAAAAGGTCCCAGACCTCAGATCAAAGTACTCAAGCCCTCGGCTCGGCGGAGTTTAACGGTTACAAATCCACTCGGCATTCCAAGGCAAATTTAAAGTGAAGCATAAAAGTTTTTCATTCCTCAGGAGGAGGACTGGAAGGGGCGACGAACTCGTCCAAGTCGATCCCGTCTGCAATACGAGTGGCAGCAGCAATAAAAGTCTCCATGAAGTCCTGAAAGTTGTGCTTCCTGGTATCGGCAACTTGGATGGTGGCCAGCTTTTCTTCTCGCGCCTCCTTGCAATGGACGCGGACCAGAGACAGAGCGACATCAGCACCACATCTAGCAGAAGATTTCTTCCATTCCGCCACTCGACCCGGGACTTCATTCAGTCGGACCATCAGGGACTCGAGGTCGTTCTGAAGTGTCGTTCTGGGCCAGAGTGATGTGTCGATCCGCGACATCGCAACCTTCAGCCGAGCAAGATAATCAACAACGCTGGTAACACGAGACTCCAGTCGGAGCACGTTCATAGCAGCCTCGTCCTTCACGAGAGAATTGGCGGGATCCAAGCCTGGCTCCACTCGACTGGTTTCCTCTTCGAAGCTCTGGCAGAATTCTGCAAACACGATTCAAGAATAAGATAGTGGCAGTACGCGGGCTCGGCAACTACAAGACAGCTGGGTTGGAATAATTACCTTCGAGCATGAAGAACAGCTTCTTGGCGAGTCCACCGAGATAAGCCTCCAGATCTTTTACCTTCCCCGCCAGCTCACCCGCCTTATCGTGCAGAGCCATCTTTTCTTTCTTCGGTCGACTGGCATCTCTATTAGCTGTCTCGAGAGCAGTTTTCAGTCTGGAGTTCTCCTGTTCAAGAGTTCCGACCGAAGCCAGTTTCTCTTCTGCGAGCTTCGTTTTGCTCGAGGCCTCCTTCTGTTCCTCTGCAAGGTCTTGATCCTTCTTCTTTAGAGCTTCCTCCAGTTTATCTGTGGCGTGTCGAGTGGAACCAACATCAAGAATGGACAAGAAAGAAAAGCCACCCGTTAAGAATGGAGAACCTCACCAGCCATACCTTTTGCTTCTTCTTGCGCCTTCTTCAAATTCTCCTGAGCAAGCTTCAAGTTAAGATTGAGCTGGATCTGCTGATTCTCCAACTCAGTATAGCGAGCTACAAGTTCGCAAGATTTCTGTAAAAAGAAAAATCAGTCGACAGACGTCCAAGACAAGTTGCTTCCGAGCAACCAAGAGACAATGATGACGTTTCTAAGACTACAGCCGAATCAAGAACATTCGACAGTAGTCTCGGGGACTACACCCAGTGGGTGCACTCAGCGTGCCCCCACTGTAAAAAAAAGAAGAAGTTGACTGCCCACAGTCGACCGGATACAGTCCCATTCGACATGGCCTGACCAGACCAAATGAAGAAATACAGCTACAGTAACACAATATAAAGACTACAATCGACTGCCCGCAGTCCACCGTAGTCTCGGGGACTACACCCAGTGGGTGCACTTAGCGTGCCCCCACTCATCCAAGAATTGGCAGACACACCCAGTGGGTGTACAGATACAAAGATCTTCGGAAAAGAGATTCTTCAAACAGCATATCATAACAGACCAAACGTTGAGTCGACTGACCTGGACGTTGCTCTGAAGAGCCGAGCTCGCGTCATAAGCTGCTTGGCTGGCCTCCCGAGCCAACTTCACTTGCTCCATCATGATCCCCGCCTGACGTATACCCTCTTTTGCAGCAGCCGCTTGGTCCTCAGGGACGGGGTATGCGGCAAAAAGTGAAGACGGATCCGCAGTCGACGACGAGGGCCGCGCACTCGCCAGAGGAACGGCGAAGGTCACAGAAGCCCGAGTGGTGTCACCACCATCCCGAGCCACGGCCTCGGACGCCTGAGCGGACTGGGGGGTCTTGTCAGCCGACGCCCTCTTGTGCCTCCTCACTCTCAACGGACCGTTGTCGTCGTCATCCGGGAGGTCGATAACATGAGGAGGGGCTACAAAGGAAACGTTCAATCGACCAGAGTTGCAATAAATGTTTAGTTGACTCAAAGCGGAACATCAGTAATCGTACAAGGGTTGGAGGTAACAGCATCCTCCATCTCTTGGTCGTCATCCTTGGCGGAGATCTCAGAAGTAGCAGCACTGCAAGCCTCGAAAGTCAGTCGGTTGGCTCAATGGATCGACCAAGGATCCGTCCACGGTCGACAAAGGAAAACAAGTTTTATTATTACCCAGAAATGGTGGGGACGGCCATCTTCATCTTGGGCAGAGCCTTGGGCGGCTTGGACGGCGCTGCGCGCGGGTGCTTGGGAGCCTTTCCAGTCGGCGTAGGAGAAGAGGTCCGAGGGCGTTTCGACGACTGCCCAACAGGAGCAGTCGCACTACCACGCTCCCGCACTGGATCGTGTGTGAGCTTGGATCGCCCCTCCGGGCGGGGGGGTTCAACCTCCTCCTCCTCCTCTTCGCTAGAGTCGACGTCGTCGCCTCCCTCTCCTTCACCGTCGGACTCCCACTCGCCTTGATCGTCCCCGCTCTCACCTCCGCTCGCCTCCCCTTCCTCAGTTGGCCCCTGTGCCCCATTGGGCGTCGAGTACATCTCTGTAGTCGCCTGAAAAACAACAGACAAGACAAAGGTCAATCGACCAACTCAAAGAAGACCAATGAAGAAAAACAAGATCTCAGTCAGGAGCATAGAGACATACCTGGTCCACGTCGTACGAGTTGTCGAGTGGAATTACCCTCCTGGCTCCTCGGGGGTTGTCCTTGTTTCCTGTGATGCTCGACAGCCACCCCTCCAGCATCTCATCAGTGACCTCCTCCGGGTGGATCCGAGTGGTGTCGTCAAGACCCGAGTACAGCCACATCGGGTGGTCACGAGCCTGGAGCGATTGGATGCGCCTCCGGAGGAAGACCTCCAGAAAATCCATGCCCGTCACGCCCTCACGGACAAGCTCAACCACTCGACCGGCCAGAACTTTGACTTCGGCCCTTTCCTCCGGCGCCACTTTCAGAGAAGCAGGTTTTTCAGCTCGGTCGAGTGAGAAAGGGGGGAGACTAGTCGACTGTCCTGGGGTCGCCTGGTCTTGACAGTAGAACCAGGTCGCCTGCCAACCACGGACCGACTCCGGGAAAGTGATAGATGGAAAACAACTCTTTCCCCTCGTCTGGATCGCCAGGCCCCCACACAGCTGGATCACCTATGTCCTCTCGTCACTCGACTTGGCCTTCTTGACCGATTGAGAACGGCAGGTAAAGATGTGCTTGAAGAGTCGCCAATGGGGGCGACAACCCAAGAAAGCCTCACACATGGAAATGAAAGCAACAAGGTATACGATGGAGTTGGGAGTGAAGTGGTGGAGCTGCGCTCTGAAGAAGTTCAGGAAACTCCGGAAAAAGGGATGGGGCGGCAGAGAAAACCCGCGGTCGATGTGGGTGGCTAGGAGCACGCACTCACCGTCGCGGGGTTGAGGTTCGATCTCTCCCCCCCGGGAGACGCGCAGCTTCGTGGGGGAATGACCCCCCCCCTTGACCATGTCGTCGAGATCCTCTTGCCGGAGCACCGAGGGCATCCAGTCGCCCAGGATCCAACCTTTGGGCAGAGCGGTCCTGGAGGAAGATCCGCCCCGAGCAGACCTCTTCCCTTTCCCCGCCGCCGCCGCCTTCTTCGCGCGCTCCAGAGCAGACGTCTTGCCCTTCACCATCGTCGCGGCAAAGTCTCGAGCGGGCTTGTGGCGCTAGGGTGAGAGCGGAGGTGGCGGAGGAACTTGCGAAGGGAGAGAAGAAGAAGAAAGCGGAAGGAAGCGCACTGTTTGGAAACCCCGAGCCGGCAACTTATAAGGGGCCGCTTCCGAGTGGCTGACTGGTAGGCCCAGGCTATCCAGTCAAATCCCGTAGCAGACGTGCGCGCGGTACATGGCGAAAAAGGCGACACGGGGATCGAGGAGCTTCCGCTTTATCGCTTCCGATTACTGCGGCCGCTCCCGTCCCGCGCGCTTCCCGAAATCCGAATCCCGCGACATCCGCGGGCCGCAGAACAACTTGTCAAAACGGAAGACCCCGCTCGTGCCGGCACTCGGTATGTCACAAGTAAAGAAATTCAACCGACGAGAGGCCTGGAATGGATCAAGGCGACTGAAAGAGGTTGATGACGTCATCCGTGACGGTTGGCCCAAAGAACCAGTCGGAAAGATCTCCAACTCTTTCCCCACTCTAACCTCGATCCATTCGGGGGCTAATGATGAAGCCATGTACCTAGGGTAGGGGCACTGACCTGTCCAAGAAGCCCTACCCTAGGACATCCCTAGAAGAAGTCACCTTTCAATCGACTTGAAGGTATCCCACTCGACGGGTTCAAGAAACTCGACCAAGAAGCTATCACTCGACCATGAAGCCAACCACTCGACCGCCAGGAGACCTAAAGTCACTCCGCAGGCAAACGGTCGGCTATTAAGTAGTCTTTATGGTCATTATAGCACTTTATTTAGGGGCGTTACCAGTAACGCCCACCCTTAAATGTACCTTAAACCCTGCATTACTGAGGGCAGGAGGGGGCCGGCGAACTCTATATAAGCCACCCCCTCCTCAGTATGAAGGGTTCGCACCCCTGTTATTCACATGCCAGTAATCCAGTCGACCGCCTCCGGGCACCGAGACGTAGGGCTGTTACTTCCTCCGCGAAGGGCCTGAACTCGTACATCTTGGTGTGTTTACAACTTCCCAATAGCTGAGATCTAGCCTCTCCATACATACCCCCCTACATCACTGTTAGAGTTAGAACCACGACATGCTCCTCCGTTCGGAGGGAGCGTTCGGTGTTTCCATTGACCGTAATTACTCCACGAGGGCCTGGCATCTTGAGCTTAAGGTATGCGTAGTGCGGTACCGCATTGAATTTGGCGAATGTGGTTCATCCGAGCAGTGCATGATAGCCACTGCGGAATGGGACTATGTCGAAGATCAATTCCTTGCTTCGGAAATTATCCGGGGATCCAAAGACTACTTCAAGTGTGACTGAGCATGTACAGTCGGCCTCTACACATGGTATTACGCCTTTAAAGGTCGTTTTGGTGGGCTTAATCCTCGAGGGATCGATGCCCATTTTTCGCACTGTATCCTGGTAAAGCAGGTTCAGGCTGCTGCCGCTGTCCATGAGGACTCTAGTGAGATGAAATCCGTCAATAATTGGGTCTAGAACCAATGCGGCAAATCCGCCATGACGGATGCTAGTGGGATTGTCTCTTCGATCAAAGGTGATCGGGCAGGAGGACCATGGGTTGAACTTTGGGGCGACTGGCTCTACCGCGTATACATCCCTTAACGCGCGCTTCCGCTCCCTTTTGGGGACGTGGGTGGCGTTTATCATGTTCACCGTCCGCACTTGTGGGGGAAAACCCTTCTGTCCATTGTTGTTCGGCGGCCGGGGCTCCTCGTCGTCATCGCTATGCAGCCCCTTTTCTTCATTGTCGGCACTTAACTTGCCTGCCTGCTTGAACACCCAACAATCCCTGTTGGTGTGATTGGCCGGCTTTTCGGGGGTGCCATGTATTTGGCACAAGCGGTCGAGTATTCGGTCCAAGCTGGACGGGCCCCTAGGATTCCTTTTGAATGGCTTCTTCCGCTGACCGGATTTAGAGCCTCTGAATCCGGCATTAACTGTCGTATCCTCAGTATTATCGCTGTTAATGTGGCGCTTCTGCTTGTTGCGACGCGACCTGCCACTAATGTCTCTGGTGTCCGAACTACCAGGGTTCTTGGTCATATTGTTGCTACGAGCGAGCCAGCTGTCTTCTCCCATGCAAAAGCGGGTCATGAGTGTCGTGAGTGCTGCCATAGATTTCGGCTTTTCCTGTCCGAGGTGCCGGGCCAGCCACTCGTCACGGATATTGTGCTTGAAGGCTGCTAGGGCCTCAGCGTCCGGACAGTCGACTATTTGATTTTTCTTTGTTAGGAACCGTGTCTAGAATTGTCTGGCCGATTCCTCTGGCTGCTGGATTACGTGACTTACGTCATTGGCGTCTGGGGGTCGCACATAAGTGCCTTGGAAATTGTCGAGGAATGCGGCTTCCAGGTCCTCCCAACAACTGATTGATCCTGTTGGCAATCTGTTGAGCCAATGCCGAGCTGGTCCTTTAAGCTTGAGTGGGAGGTATTTGATGGCGTGAAAATCGTCGCCGCGGGCCATGTGGATATGAAGGAGATAATCCTCGATCCATACCGCAGGGTCTGTTGTGCCATCATATGATTCGATGTTTACGGGTTTGAAACCCTCGGGGATTTGATGATCCATTATTTCGTCTGTAAAGCACAGTGGGTGTGCGGCGCCTATGTACTGGGCGATATCATGACGTAGCTCCAATGAGCTTTGTCTATTGTGTTCGGCCCTGCCGAATTTGTGGCCGGCGTGACGGTTACCGTCTCGAGCCGTGGGGTGCCCACGCAATCCGTAGATCGATCGTGTTTGCCTAGCCTTGTCCTCCAACATGTCTCGTAAGTCCGACGCATATTCCCGTGCCTTGGTACGGGGTGCGGCTTGAGTGGAGGGCCGGGAGGCATCTTTGTTGCGGCCACGAGGTGGCCGTTCGGCCACATCAAGTGCTTCCTCCTCTAATCGGGGTAGCAACTTGCGCTTTGGGTAACTCTTGGAGGGGCGTTCGAGTTTATGCTCTTCGGCCGCAAGCACTTCAGTCCATCTGTCAACCAGCAAATCTTGATCAGCTCTGAGCTGTTGCTGTTTTTCCTTGAGGCTTCTTGCCGTGGCGATAAGCCTGCGTTGGAAATTCTTTTGCTCAACGGGATCCTCTGGCACGACGAATTCATCGTCATCAAGGCTTGCCTCGTCTTCGGAGGGAGGCATATAATTATCGTCCTCAACCTCTCTGTCTGCCGCTCTCTCATGAGGGCTGGTTTCTCCATCCTCCTGTGCTAAACCTTGCTGGAGGGGGTTTTCTTCGGCACTCTCCGGAATATTATGATCTCCCGTGCTGGAATCACCGTTTTTGTGTTGGCGGGATTTTGAGCGGCGCCGCTGACGCCGGCGCTTGGGCTGTTTCTTGGAGGGGCCATCCTCCGTTGTTCCATCGCCCTCTCCCTCTTTTGGGGTGTCCACCATGTATATGTCATATGACGAGGTGGCTTTCCAGTGCCTAGTAGGCGCTGGTTCTTCATCATCTCCTTCATCGGCGTCCATACCGTCGATGTCTTCAGAGTCGAAGTCGAGCATGTCGGTTAAGTCGTCGACAGTGGCTACAAAGTGGGTGGTGGGTGGGTTTTGAATTTCTTCATCGTCCGTACCCCAACCTTGCTGACCATACTCCGTCCAGGGCTCTCCTGATAAAGAGAGAGACTTCGGTGACTTCAGGATATCGCCGAAAGGCGAGTGCTGAAAGATGTCTGCGGCAGTGAGCTCCATGATCGGTGCCCAATCGGATTCGACTGGCAGGGGCGCGGAGGGTTCGGAGTCCGGAGAGGAATCCGGCTCCATGGAGTCACGAGTCTTGCAGAGTACGGGGCTGGTGTTCGGCTCAACCGCTGTTGGGATCACAGCCCCCGTGGTGGCGTCCAACCGCACATCCTCGATCGGCGCGGTTGGCTCTGAACTAAGGGTCGGAGCCGATGTGGGTGCGGCCTCCAGGGCACTGTTTGGCGGCAGAGCTAGATCATGCTCATCGTGACAGTGCGGCGCGCTCGGCAGTGGCTCGAATCCGTCGAAGATCAAGTCCCCGCGGATGTCAGCCGTGTAGGTTAAACTTCCAAATCTGACCTGACGGCCAAGGGCGTAACTTTCGATCTGCTCCAGATGGCCAAGCGAATTGGCCCGCAGTGCGAAGCCGCCAAAGACGAAGATCTGTCCGGGGAGGAAGGTCTCACCCTGGACTGCATCGCCATTGATGATCGTAGGAGCCATCGGGCCTGACGGCGACGACACAGAGGAACTCTCAATGAAAGCACCAATGTCGGTGTCAAAACCGGCGGATCTCGGGTAGGGGGTCCCGAACTGTGCGTCTAGGCCAGATGGTAATAGGAGGCAAGGGACACAAAGTTTTACCCAGGTTCGGGCCCTCTCGATGGAGGTAAAACCCTACGTCCTGCTTGATTAATATTGATGATATGGGTAGTACAAGAGTAGATCTACCACAAGATCAGAGAGGCTAAACCCTAGAAGCTAGCCTATGGTATGATTGTTGATGTGTATGTTGTCCTACGGACTAAAACCCTCCGGTTTATATAGACACCGGAGAGGGTTAGGGTTACATAGAGTCGGTTACAATGGTAGGAGATCTGAACATCCGTATCGCCAAGCTTGCCTTCCACGCCAAGGAAAGTCCCTTCCGGACACGGGACAGAGTCTTCAATCTTGTATCTTCATAGTCCAGGAGTCCGACTAAAGGTATAGTCCTGCCATCCAGACACCCGCTAATCCAGGACTCCCTCAGTCATGAACATGCATTAAAATTAATCAACACTAAGTGCAAGCATGAGTAGGATATAATCCACCATAAACATAAATATCACGGAGGCTATGTTGATTTTGTTTCAACTACATGCATGAACATGTGCCAAGTCAGGCCACTCGAATCGTTCAAGGGAGGATATCACCCCATCATACCACATCACAACCATTTTAATAGCATGTTCGCACGCAAGGTAAATCATTATAAACTCCTAGCAAATTAAGCATGGCATGAGCAACTATAATCTCTAATTGTCATTGCAAACATGTTTCATTCATAATAGGTTGAATCAGGAACGATGACCTAATCATAGTTACAAAAACAAGATAGGTCGAGTTCAGACCAGCTTTTCTCATCTCAATCAGTCCACCATATATCGTCATTATTGCCTTTCACTTGCACGACCGAACGGTGTGGATAATAATAATAGTGCACGTGCATTGGACTAAGCTGGAATCTACAAGCACTCAATACAAGGGAGAAGACAAGGTAATATGGGCTCTTTGTTAGATCAACAATAATGCATATGAGAGCCACTCAACATTTTCATCATGGTCTTCTTCTCTCGACCCCCAAAGAAAAGAAAAGAAACAAAACTATTTACACGGGAAAGCTCCCAACAAGCAAAAGAAGAACGAGAAATCTTTTTAGGTTTTCTTTTAATTATTACTACTACAGGAATGGAAAGTAAACTAGCTAAAAGCTACAACTAATTTTTAGTTTTTCTTAAGGTTCTTCAAACACACAAGAAGAATGCTGGAAAAGAAAATAAACTAGCATGGATAGTACAATGAAAAAGTATGAGCACCGACAACTGAAATGAGTGTGTGAACATGAATGTAATGTCGGTGAGAAATACGTACTCCCTCAAGGTTAGGCTTTTATTTGGCCTAAGTTGGTATATGGCCATGGCTCAAAGCTGCCCTCTCCGGTGTATGGAGGAGTGTCCTCTGGGTGCCACTAGTTAGCGATCTCCTCCGGATCCCACTGATAAACAGACTGTCAATAAGGGTCAAGGGGTGGCTCCGGCTCAGGTTCTGGAGCTGGTGTCAGGCTCCAGTATGCATGAACGGCCTCCGGCAAAATGAGGTACATGCCTGAAAATATGTTAAACAAAGAGGGTGAAGGCAAGGTAATAATCTCACAGTAATTTTTATCAAATATCAATTTATACTTAAGCATCTTCTTTTTATATTTAACAATAAAATCATGTGCTACCATACTCTTATAATCTAGAAAAATAGGGGGCAGTAACTTTTCCTCTTTCTCATAATGCCTAATAGGTATCCTAAAATGTGCAACAAGGCGCGAAGCAAAGATGCCTCCGGAGATGGGGCCCTTTGTACGTTTCAGATTTAATTGTTTAGCAACAATAACGCCTAAACTGAAAGTGGTATCACGAAACAAAGCATGGCGCAAAATAACAATATCAGGGGCACTGAGATTTTCACTGTTCCCGCGACCAATTAAGCATCTACTAGCAAATATTGCAAAGTAACAGGAAAATATATGCTAGTAATTCTTGCATCAGAAACTTTCTCGCTTCCCCTACAGCAATTGTATCAATAAACCCCTCCACATCATTACGATGTGGTTCCTCTATGCTGCCCCTAAAGGGTATCTTACAGACCCGGCAAAAATCATATAGTGGCATCTCCTTAACCTCATCATATAAGTGAAATTCCACTGAAGGTGGTGATTTCTTAGCATGAAAGTAAAAAAATTGCACGAAAATATTAGTGAGCAGGGGATACTGTTTGCGCTGGTCGTGGAGGAAATCGATGAGGCCTACATTCTCCATGAGGGTCCCGAACGGACTCCAGATCAACCCTCCCGAGATAGATTAGGGCTTGGCGGCGGCTCCGTATCGTAAAACGTGATGAATCCTTCTCTCTAATTTTTTTTCTCCCCGAACGTGAATATATAGAGTTGGAGTTGATGTGGGTGGAGCCTCAGGGGCTCGTGGACAGGGTGTGGGCCCCCTGGTGTTGATTCTTTCGCCAGTATTTTTATAAATTCCAAAAATATTCTCCGTTAAGTTTCAGGTCATTCCGAGAACTTTTATTTCTGCACAAAAATAACACCATGACAATTCTGCTGAAAACAGCATCAGTCCGGGTTAGTTCCATTCAAATCATGCAAATTAGAGTCCAAAACAAGGTCAAAAGTGTTTGGAAAAGTAGATACGATGGAGACGTATCAGCTTTCTCAGTCTTTAGTTGAATCCTCTCAGCCCTTAGGAGTTGTATGTCCTTATGCAGCTGATCCGTCTCGCGGACCAGTTCATCCTTCTGGTCGTACATCTTAAGTATCTTATCGTAGAAATTAGCATTACCATCGATAGTTGACCCCTCTCCTTCCGCAAGGATTCATTCAATCCCCTGAGGGCCTTGATTGTACTCTCATGTGACACGACAAGCTCACGGTTGAGCATGTCGATGTCACATGGCTACTGCTCGAAGGGTGCTGGAGGCGGATCCCGTACGTATTCCTGGCAAGTCAAATGTATGAAATTATTAATAAATAATGGATATATATGTACGTGTGTGTGTGTGTGTTTGCAATGCTCATGCATGTTTTTGTAATCTTACCTGGTTGGTGCTCGCTTTGTCTTTGTCGACGTCAGCATATGCCGTGAAGTTGCACGAGGACCGGTAGTGGCTGTTCCAGGTACTCATTGGCTGCAACTATAAGGTAATAACAAGTCAGGATACTAGTGATATAAACTAGAGATGATGAACTACCATCTAATGCATATACATATGTCATTTTTTACAAATGCACACTAGCCATATTATGATCAAGAATACATGGCATTTGTACAAATGAGTATACCATGACAAAGTAATTCAACATATGCTACACATGGCATTTTTACAAATGTACACTAGAGCAAATTATCCGTTGATCTATTCAAATTGCCTAGCACTGCCATACAAATAAATGTACACTAGAACAAATTATCCATTGATATATCTATTCAAATTGCAATTTCTACACATGGCAGTTTCCATCTATTCAAACTCCTAATTATCGTTTCTACATATACAAATTACCTAGCACTACCATACAAGCAAATGTACACCAAAGCAAATTATCCATCGATCTATTCAAATTACCTCGCACTGCCATACATACATGGCAGTTTCTACACATACAAACACATGACATTCATATCTAGAGAAGTACTCTATATTTTTCTGAATGTTTTCCTCATATGGTTTCCCTATTTTTTTGAATTTTTTCCGCATATGGCATTTTCTTCTATGAAGGTCGCACAGTAAGAACTAAGCTGCTAAGCAATGATATAAATTTATGGAAAATATGATTAAAGGTGATCATGTAGATACCAAAAATATATCTAAAAGTGAAGTATTGCAACAACTAAATTTTGTAGCATTAAAAATAAAAATATCAAGGACTAAACCTAAACCTAGATCAGTGTGAATCGGCAGCGAAGGATGGGGAGGTGGGTGCTCACCAGCAAAGGAAGCTCCGATGGCGCTAGAAGGCTTCGAGGATGGCAGAGACCTGCGAGATGGTGGCGGGGGAGGAGACCTGCGAGACGACGAAGCAGCTGTAGAGGCGGCGCCGGCGGGGGCGGGGGGAGGGGCGGCGGGGGCGCTGGCGGCGACCTGCTAGACGGTGCCGGGGGGCGGCGACCTACGAGACGGCGAAGCAGCTGCGAGGTCAGCGCTGACAGAGACCTGCGAGAGACAAATTACCTATGGCGTCCTAACAAATGCAATGCCACTACTAGCTACCAACTAGACAGTGCAACTGGGCCCGCATATTTGTGGCGTATAATAAAAGTCCCACATCGGTAATATTCTTACAAAGCTATTGTACCAAATATGTTAACGCCATCATTATTTGAAACATATAGTGCTGTCGTTGATTGGAAAGGGGGCGCCACCAACTCAAGTTGTGGCTAACCATTTCTCCACGTGCCTCCCTCCCTGGAGTCCCTGTGCTACTCTAGAATTACTCATAGGCGCAAATGATCAGGAACATGTGAATTTTTTTTCATCCATTGCAACTTGCAACCAACGGACATATTTTCTAGTGACTAACTAAATCGCAGTCCCTGCCGTCTCTTTGGAGCAGTGATGCTACCATTTCTCCTCATGTGGTGAGATTTCATGTGAGGTGTTTCATATCTATGTAAGGGTTTAATGGCGACAATTATAGCTGCGCACTAGTTTTTAGGGGCACGTGCACAAAAACTTTCCGGCTGTCATAGACAAGGTCAAGCCGGCTCCGGTAAGAAAGCGGCGACAGCGGCGCGTTGGCGGCTCGTCCTGACAGCAGGAGTGGTCGTTTTTTGGTCTCGGAATCTCGATGCAATTTATATTATGTTTGAATCAGCTTAACCTAGCTGCTCATGTTTCGGTCAGACAATGGTGGTGCTCCTCCTGCAGAGGTTTCGGTCACTGGAGGGCCAAGGATCTTGCTTCTATCTTGATCGTTGGTCTTCGAAAATCGTGGTTGCAGCGTAACTCTTGAGAGCATCTCCAACAGACACCCAATATAAGTGTCGTGCCTAAAATTTTGCAAGTTTAGTGCGCGCTGAGTTGAAAACAGCACTCCAGCGGACGCTGCATAATAGAGCACACTGTAAAAAGTGACCAGCGCGCCGGACGAAACTGAATCGCAAGCCGTATATTTAGCGCGTGAGCTCCAGCGCGCTGAACTTCTCACGCACGTGAAAAGTGCCCCATGCGCCTGCAGCCACCGCCGGCCTCCTCGTGTGCGCTCGCCGTCGTCCTCTCGCGTGCGTCCGCCGCCGGCCTCCTCGCATGCGCAACCACGGCCACGGCGGCGGCGGGACAGGGACGAGCTCAGGCGCGGGCGTGGCCACGGCCACGGCGGCGGGGTGGGGTGGGCCCAGGACACGGCCACGGCGGCGGGGGCGGGGACAAGCCCAGGCGCGGCCACGGCCACGACCACGGCGGGGCGGGCCACGGCCACGACCACGACGGGGCGGGCCACGGCCGCGGCCACGGTTGTCGGTGTCAAAACCGGCGGATCTCGGGTAGGGGGTCCCGAACTGTGCGTCTAAGGCGGATGATAACAGGAGGCGGGGGACACAATGTTTACCCAGGTTCGGGCCCTCTCGATGGAGGTAATGCCCTACTTCCTGCTTGATTGATCTTGATGATATGAGTATTACAAGAGTTGATCTACCACGAGATCGGAGAGGCTAAACCCTAGAAGCTAGCCTATGGTATGATTGTTGTTGTCCTACGAACTAAACCCTCCAGTTTATATAGACACCAGAGGGAGCCAGGGTTACACAGAGTCGGTTACAAGGGAGGAGATCTACATATCCGAATCGCCAAGCTTGCCTTCCAAGCAAAGGAGAGTCCCACCTGGACACGGGACGAAGTCTTCAATCTTATATCTTCATAGTCCAACAGTCCGGCCAAGGGATATAGTCCGGCTGTCCGAGGACCCCCTAATCCAGGACTCCCACAGTAGCCCCTGAACCAGGCTTCAATGACAATAAGTCCGGCGCGCAGATTGTCTTCGGCATTGCAAGGCGGGTTCCTCTCCCGAATACTCCATAGAAGATTTTGAACACGAGGATAGTGTCTGACTCTGCAAAACAAATTCCACATACCACCGTAGAGAGTATAATATTTCCACAAATCTAATCTGCTGACAACTTTTCATAATGTGACATCATGCCATGGCTTCGGTTATTATTCGAGCCATTTTTCTCGACCAGCTACTGCACATATTGCGAGGCGGTTTTCTTGGCACGTCTTGTCGAAGCAGAGATCGTGTCCCCTTATCACAGGATTCTCATCAATACGAGTGTGGGTAACCCAACCGCGCCATCAATCACGACACTTAGGAATAAGCGAGTTTTACCAAGCAAGTGGGGAGGCGCATAGTTTCTTCCGCCCTTATAAAGGGATAAGTACTCATCTTTTTTACCCACGCCTTCTTCCTCCCTGCCCATCCATTCTCGCGCACTCGAGCTCCAACGCCCAAGTTCGCATCTTTCTCCGCAAAAACACTCCGAACATGTCCGGAGCGGGAGGCAAGTGGATGGCTTCCTCTGTCACGGAGGAGCACATCACGAAGCTCCGGGAAGCCGGATACCTGGCCGCAGATATTGCGCACCGGCTCCCACGCATGGGGCAGATTCTTCCTACCCTCGAGCCCCACGAAAGGGTTGTATTCCTTACCCATTTCGTCCGCGGGCTGGGATTTCCCCTCCACCCATTCGTTCGCGGGCTCATATTCTACTACGGGCTGGACTTCCATGATCTGGCCCCCAATTTCATCCTCAACATCTCGGCGTTTATCGTCGTGTGCGAGGCCTTCCTCCGCATCAAGCCCCACTTCGGCCTGTGGCTGAAGACCTTAAATGTTAAACCAAAGGTGGTGGTCGGCCAGCAAGCGGAGTGTGGAGGCGCCATGGTGGGAAAAATGCCCAACGTCACCTGGCTCGAAGGCTCCTATGTGGAGACCATAAAGGGATGGAAATTGGGGTGGTTCTACATCACCGAGCCGCGCGACATCAACTGGGAGGCGCCCCCCTAATTCCGATCCGGCATCCCCATGCAGCTCACCTCCTGGAAAGAGAAGGGCTTGTCTTGGGGTTCATCGGTGGAGCTGACCGGACTCCAGAACTGCGTTAAAAACATGATAAGTAAGAAAATCAAGCTTGTCAACGTGGTCCAGGTCATGCTCTTCCACCGGATTCTCCCGTGTCAAAGACGGGCATTCAATATGTGGGAGTTCGACTCGGCAAAGCACCAGACGCTGCGAGAGATCTTCGACATGATGCACCAGGACATCTGGAGGGTGCTGTTCAAGTCTGTCGAGGTTCCTCCTTCCCTTACGGAGGACCGCGGACTCAGCAAAAAGCGCCCTGCTAATCCGGTAAGCTCATTATATCTCATAAGATGTTTCTTTCCCTAGTATAATTATGTGAGGGATCTGAGCCTCCACATTTTTTGACAGGAATGGGTCGCGATAGCGGAGCGGATCGACTGTCTGTCCCCGCTTCCCGAAGATCCAACAAGTAATCTCCTGATGGAGATGCTAGTTCCGGCGCCCTATGAGGCGCCGGAGAAGAAGGCCAAGAAGAAGGCCACGGGGACCAGGAAAGGTCTTCGGCGCAAGGTTGTATCGGAATCGTCATCCGATAACAGTGAGACACCCTCCTCCCACGAAGACGAGGAGGAGGAAGAGGAAAATTCTCCCCATCCAGCCGGGGGGATAAGAAAAGGAAGGCCGCCCCATCCAGGGAGGCCGAAGGGTCCAAGAAGGGAAGAGCCCTCCTTCCGGACCGTTCCACCACTGCCGCGTTCAACGACGAGGAGTGGTTGCCCAGGGACAAGCCCCTCGCGAAGTCGTAAGTATCCAGATACCATAACAGTTCTGGTATATTTCGTTTCATTATTTCTTATCATGCTGAACATGATCATGCAGCCCACCCAAGGATCGTCTCGACATATCCTCTTTGAATGGGTCTCTGGGCCTGTCGGAGATGAACAGTGTTTCGCTCCCGACCACCTCCTCCCCCTGCCCTACGGACGACGCCGAGGTGTTGTCCCGAAGGGCACCAAGCCAAGGGAAGGTAGTTCTAGGGGCGCCCCAAGGCGACCTCCCAGACGCCGGGCGCATGGGAGGCAAGGCTCCCGTGGGCCCTAAGGATGGGGGCAGCAAGTTCGGCCCCCGGCCGAATACTGCATCGGAACCTCCCGTGGTTCCGGACTCTGTCGGGCGACCCATCACAAAGGGGGCGACCCGTCTGTGCTGATGGCCTCTGTCCATCCAGAGGCACCGGACAACTTGCTAGAAGCGCTTCGTGGCGCTTCCACTGACGAAGAGCACCGCACTGTTATGAGTGCGGTGGTAGAGAAGGTTCAGTCCACTAAAAGCGCACTGACTGAAGCCTGTGCCAGCCTCTTAACAGGCTTTGAGGTAAGTAATCAATTTATAAGAAAATTCTATAGCATAGACAGTAGCCCCTGATGCTCTATTTGGCGTTCGCAAAGAAAGGCCGAACAGAGGATCAAATAATAATCACAGGAGTCTAATCAGAATGTGTCTTATGTGAATAAGCAGGCTTTGCTGCTGGCCGCTGCCGCTCGCACTGCGGAGGTCTTCGCACTGAAGCGGGTCCTTGAGCGGTCCGAAAAAGAGCTCGACCTTACCAAGAGGCAGCTCGAAGAAAACAAAGGTAAGTAATACCCGTCCGTATATTGATAAAGAATAAAAAGGAATGTGGTTGTTAAGTCACAGGATCATCATGAATTTTGCTAGGGACAATGACTGAAGTGGCGGCCCTGAAGGAGGCGCTGTCCGAGGCCAAAGACAAAGCGGCCAAGGAGCGCACCGAGCGCGAGAAGCAAGAAGCTCGAGTCGGTGAGGTGCAGCGAGAGCTCCAGGATTTCATCAAAAAATACGAGTCCTTGGAGCGTGACTCTAAGACGCAAGGGTCTGAGCTTGCGAAGGCCCTTGAGAGCGCAAAAATGCCAAGGCCGAAGCCCACAAGGCCCTCCAGGAGCTTCAGGAGGTCCAGAAGATAGCGGCGGTAAGGGATTCATTATGCAAAGCAAGCATGTGAAGGAAACTTTCCTTTTACTTACCCGAGTTCGGAGCTCTCCAGGAGCGTTCGCAGATCTTCCCTGCAGTGTATCCGATGCCGCGGAATTTTACCGCGCCAAAAAAGGGAGCTCGACGGAGAAGTGGTTCTGGTCTCAGTATACTGGGACCAAACATCCGATGCCCTTGAGCGATCAGTTGAAGCAATTGGTCGAGCTCCACAAGGCGACCGAACAGGCCATGAAGGGCCTCATAGTCCGGATGTGGCCTGGCGAGCCCCTGCCTGGCAGCTACTTCGGCCTGGTGAGGCGGCTTGTGAATGCCTGCCCACGGCTTGAAGTCATAAAGCGGTCCGTCTGCATTGAGGGTGTGCGCAGGGCTTTTGCCCAAGCAAAAGTGCATTGGGCGAAGATGGACGCCGAGAAGCTGGTGAAGGAGGGGCTGCCGGAGGGCAAGGAGCATCGCCGCCCTGAAAATTATTATGACAGCGTCCTGAAGGGTGCCCTTCTTGTGGCGGAGGAATGTTCTAAGGATGTAATATTTGAATGAATGTACTCATGTGATCCTGTAATATGAAAACGAGTTCATTTGCGATATATAACACTTGTTGATTTAAAATATTACCTTCTGTGCGGCTGTTTATAAAATCTGAGAGTTGGCCAGTCGTCGGCTTCTGCCCCCATGTAGCTAGTACTGAGGTGTTCGAGATAAATCTGATCACTCTTTATCCCAGTTTTGGGTCGTTCGAAGGAGGTGTTCAGCACAACGAACCAGGCAATCAGACTATAAGGCTTTATCGTTGTCACTTAGCCATAGAAGTCTACAATTTTAAATTTTGGCGAAGCCCCTAGTATTCGGAAGGCCGAACTTGGGGTGCTATGAACGCCTAAATTGGACAAGGCCGACTCCTCGCCTGAAGTGGGAAAAATCTTTAGGGATTTGGGACCTCTCGAACAGTGACCAGCTCTCGCCGCATCATGACAGTCAGTTTTCGGCTTTCTCTACTGAGGTGCTCGTCCGGAAGAACCGGGACACAATCGTAGTAGTTCTCCTAGTGCTACCTTAGCTGATATAGCGGAACGTAAGGCACCAAAACATGGGAGCCGGGCAAACCCAACTATTGACCCAAGACATGATTCGTAGCTGATGCATATAATGATATAAGTTTGGGGTGCCGCACTGTCGAAAGTGTTCGGACTTTTCTTGTCGTGTTATGGGATACACTGAAGCCCCTGGCATACTGAACATACCAGAATGTACGGGAGCAACTTGTCGTGAATAGACAAACAAAGAAAAAAAGAAAAAAGAAGGTGAAGAAATGTAATAATAAGCTGACGTTGTGCATTGTTATTTATAGGATACGTCAAAGCGTATGTGTATAACTAGTACAATAAGCAAAAAATAGGACTATCTGACATGTCCGATCTGAGGGCGAGCTGCGTACGGGTAAGTAAAATAGGTATAACGATCGGTATGAGAAACCACCTGGGTATTCCCTTGTACGTCAAAGCTTCTTGCTCCCTTGGTGCTTCCCTCCCGTAATGGGTCCGATGATCTAGCTATCGGAGAGGGCGTCCAGAGAATAGGGTCCTGAAAGGAAGAGAATGATATAGATATACTGGTCCTGAGGCGGTTGAACCGCGTTGTGGGACGTGCCATAGCCGTGCCTCCGCCTATACCCATGGTATATTTAGTGCGTAGTTATGTACGCGCGACGTAAATTTTGTCGCTTGACTGGGACTAGGACGGAGGCCGAATTGCTAGGCGAGCTCTGAACGCGCCTGGGGATTTTATTGCAGGTTATTGCGGACTCGCTTGAATGTGTCTATGGACCTTGTCGCCGAACTGGTTGTTTGCCTCAAAAGGCTGCTTTCTATTTCTACTGCAAGGGCCGCAGTGTGCTCCTCCGTGCGGAGCGAGCGTTATGTGCTTCCGTTAACTGTTATAACCCTGCGAGGTCCTGGCATTTTGAGCTTGAGGTATGCATAATGCGGTACCGCATTGAATCTAGCAAATGCGGTTCATCCGAGTAGTGCGTGATAGCCACTGCGGAAGGGGAAGATATCGACGATTAACTCTTCGCTTCGGAAGTTATCCGGAGATCCGAAGACCACTTCCAGTGTGATTGAGCCCATGCAACAGGCCTCTACACCTGGTATGACACCTTTGAAGGTGGTTTTTGTGGGTTTGATCCTCAAGGGTTCGATACCCATTTTGCGCACCGTATCCTAATAAAGCAAGTTCAGGCTGCTGCCACCGTCCATAAGGAATCGAGTGAGGTGGAATCCGTCAATGATAGGATCGAGGACCAATGTGGCAGAACCGCCATAATGGATACTAGTGGGGTGGTCCCTGCGATCAAAAGTGATCGGACAAGAAGACCATGGATTGAACTTCGGGGCGACTGGATCCATCGCGTAGACGTCCCTGAGTGCATGCTTTCGTTCCTGCTTGGGGATATGGGTTGCGTATATCATGTTCACCGTTTTCACTTAGGGAGGAAATTTCTTCTGTCCCCCTGTGTTCGGCGGCCGGGGCTCCTCCTCGTCGTTGCTATGCAGCCCCTTTTCCTTGCTTTCGGCATTCAACTTGCCAGCCTGTTTGAACACCCAGCATTCTCTGTTGGTGTGGTTGGCTGGCTTATCAGGGGTGCCGTGAATTTGACACAAGCGGTCGAGTATGCGGTCCAAACTGGATGGCCCCGAATTGTTTCTTTTGAACGCCTTTTTCCGCTGACCGGATTTAGAGCCACTGAATCAGGCATTGACTGCCGTGTCTTCGACGTTATCGCCGTTGTTGCGGCGCTTGTATCTGTTGCGACGTGGCTTGCCGTTGCTGTCTCTGGCCTCCGATATGCCAGGGTTGCTTGCTGTGTTGTTGCTACGGGCCAACCAGCTATCCTCGCCCGCGCAGAAGCGGGTCATGAGTGTTGCGAGGGCTGCCATGGACTTTGGCTTCTCTTGGCCCCGTTGCTGCTCTGGCCTCCGATGTGCCAGGGTTGCTTGTTGTGTTGTTGCTACGGGCCAACCAGCTATCCTCTCCCGCGTAGAAGCGGATCATGAGTGTTGTGAGGGATGCCATGGACTTTGGCTTCTCTTGGCCGAGATGTCTCGCGAGCCACTCGTCACGGATGTTATGTTTAAAGGCCGCTACGGCTTCGGCATCCGGACAGTCCACAATTTGGTTCTTTTTGGTTAGGAACCGAGTCCAAGATTTCCTGGCTGACTCTCCGGGTTGTTGTGTTATCTGGCTTAAATCATCAGCATCCGGTGGTCGCACGTAAGTGCCCTGGAAGTTGTCCAGGAATGCGTCTGCCAGGTTCTCCCAACTTTCGATGGAGTTTGCTAGCAAGCTATTTAGCCAATGCCGAGCTGGTCCTTTGAGTTTTAATGGGAGGTACTTGATGGCATGTAGATCATCCCCTCGAGCCATGTGAATGTGGAGGAGGAAATCCTCTATCCATACTGTGGGATCAGTAGTACCATCGTATGATTCAATATTCACGGGTTTGAACCCTTCTGGGAATTCATGATCCATTACCTCATCAGTGAAGCATAGGGGGTGTGCGGCGCTTCTATGTCAGGCTATGTCACGACGCAGTTCGTACGAGTCTTGTCTGCTATGTTCGGCCCGGCCGGGTTTGTTTTTGGTATATCCGGCATGACGGTCGTCATCATGTGTTGGGGCATGCCATCGTGATCCGAAGATTGATCTTTTGTGTCGTGCTTTGTTTTCCAATACGTCTCGCAGGTCCTGCGTGTTACCCCGGGCCTTGCTGTTTTTGTTTGACTGGCGGCGGGGTGCAGGCTGGACTTTGGGCTTATATGCCACTTTGTCGCGGCCACTAGGTGGCCGGTCTACCGCATCATACGCTGGAAGCGCGGGCCTTAATGCTTCCTCTTCAAGCTGGGGTAGCAACATGCGCTTTGGGAAACTTTTGATTGGGCGCTCGAGTTCGTGTTCCTCGGCTGCCAGGACTTCAGTCCATCTATCTGCTAGCAGATCTTGCTTAGCTTGAAGTTGTTGTTGCTTTTTCTTCAGGCTTTTTGCTGTGGCAATAAGCCGGCGCTTGAAGCGGTCCTGTTTGACGGGATCCTCAGGCACGATAAATTCTTCGTCGCCGAGGCTCACCTCGTCTGCGGAGAGAGGCATGTAATTGTCATCCTCTAATTCTCCGTCTGCTGCCTGTTCCTTGGGGCTGGCTTGCCCATCCTCCTGCTCAAAGCCTGGCTGGAGGGGATTGTCTTCCTCTTCGGCACTATTTGCAGCGTTATTGTCTGCTGTGCCGGTATCGCTGTTTTTGCTATGGCGGGGCTTAGAGCGGCGCCGATGACGCGAGTTCTTGGATTGCTTCTCGGGGGGATTATCCTCCGTTGCCTTGTTGCCATCGCTTTCTTTAGGGGTGTCCACCATGTATATATCATACGATGAGGTGGCCGTCCAGCGCCCTGTGGGCGGTGGTTCCTGTTCGTCTACCGCATCGTCGTCCATACCGTCGATGCCTTCGGAGTCGAAGTCGAGCATGTCGGTTAGGTCGTCGACAGTGGCTATTAAATGGGTGGTGGGTGGGGAACGAATTTCTTCGCCGTCCGCTTCCTACTCGAGCCGGACATAGTTCGGCCAAGGGTCTCCTGACAAGGAGAGAGACCGTAATGAGTTTAGCATGTCGCCTAGGGGCGAGTGCTGAAAGATATCTGCGGAGGTGAACTCCATGATCGGTGCCCAATCAGATTGAATGGGCACGGACACGAGCGGTTCGGGGTCTGTGGCCGAGGACGAATCCGAGTGTCCGGCAACACAGGTCTCATAGGAGGCGGAGTCAGTATTCGGCTCTATCGCCGCTGAGTGTGCGGCCTCCGTGGCGGGGTCCATCCACCCGTCCTCGGACGGCGCGATCTCTTTCGGATTGAGGGTCGGAGTAGTTACAGGTGTGATCTCCCGAACACTATCCGATGGCAGAGTTAAATCATGCTCATCATGACTGTGCGGCGTACCTGACATGGGTTCGAATCCGTCGAAGATCAAGTCTCCGCGGATGTCGGTGGTATAGTTCAAGCTTCCAAACCTGACCTGATGGCCAGGGGCGTAGCTCTCGATCTGCTCCAGATGGCCAAGCGAGTTGGCCCGCAGTACAAAGCCGCCGAATACGAAGATCTATCCGGGGAGGAAAACCTCACCCTGGATTGCATCATTGCCGATGATCGAAGGAGCCATCAAGCCTTGATTGTGATGGCACAGTGGAACTCTCAATGAAAGCAGCAATGTCGGTGTCAAAACCGGCAGATCTCGGGTAGGGGGTCCCGAACTGTGCGTCTAACACGGATGGTAACAGGAGGCGGGGGACACAATGTTTACCCAGGTTTGGGCCCACTCAATGAAGGTAATACCCTACTTCCTGCTTGATTCATCTTGATGATATGAGTATTACAAGAGTTGATCTACCACGAGATCGGAGAGGCTAAACCCTAGAAGCTAGCCTATGGTATGATTGTTGTTGTCCTACGGACTAAACCCTCCAGTTTATATAGACACCGGAGGGAGCCAGGGTTACACAGAGTCGGTTACAAGGGAGGAGATCTACATATCCGAATCACCAAGCTTGCCTTCCAAGCAAAGGAGAGTCCCACCCGGACACGGGACGAAGTCTTCAATCTTATATCTTCATAGTCCAACAGTCCGTCCAAGGGATATAGTCCGGCTGTCCGAGGACCCCCTAATCCAGGACTCTCTCAACGGCCACGATGATGGCGGGGTGGGGCGGGCCGCGGCCACGGCTACGGCGGCGGGGGCGGGGACGATCCCAGGCGCGGCCACGGCCACGGCCACGACGGTGGCCGGGCGGGGCGGGCCGCGGCCACGGCCACGGGCTGAAGGGCGCGGGCGTGGCCACGATGGCGGCGGGACGGGGCGCGGGTGCGTCTATTGGAAATATGCCCTAGAGGCAATAATAAATTAGTTGTTATTATTATTATATTTCCTTGTTCATGATAATCGTTTATTATCCATGCTAGAATTGTATTGATAGGAAACTCAGATACATGTGTGGATACATAGACAACACCATGTCCCTAGTAAGCCTCTAGTTGACTAGCTCGTTGATCAATAGATGGTTACAGTTTCCTGACCATGGACATTGGATGTCATTGATAACGGGATCACATCATTAGGAGAATGATGTGATGGACAAAGACCCAATCCTAAGCCTAGCACAAGATCATGTAGTTCGTATGCTAAAGCTTTTCTAATGTCAATTATCATTTCCTTAGACCATGAGATTGTGCAACTCCCGGATACCGTAGGAGTGCTTTGGGTGTGCCAAACGTCACAACATAACTGGGTGGCTATAAAGGTACACTATAGGTATCTTCGAAAGTGTCTGTTGGGTTGGCACGAATCGAGACTGGGACTTGTCACTCCGTGTAAACGGAGAGGTATCTCTGGGCCCACTCGGTAGGACATCATCATAATGTGCACAATGTGATCAAGGAGTTGATCACGGGATGATGTGTTACGAAACGAGTAAAGAGACTTGCTGGTAACGAGATTGAACAAGGTATCGGGATACCGACGATCGAATCTCGGGCAAGTATCGTACCGATAGACAAAGGGAATTGTATACGGGATTGATCGAATCCTCGACATCGTGGTTCATCCGATGAGATCATCGTGGAACATGTGGGAACCAACATGGGTATCCAGATCCCGCTGTTTGTTATTGGCCGGAGAGTCGTCTCGGTCATGTCTACGTGTCTCCCGAACCTGTAGGGTCTACACACTTAAGGTTCGGTGACGCTAGGGTTATAGAGATATTAGTATGCGGTAACCCGAAAGTTGTTCGGAGTCCCAGATGAGATCCCGGACGTCACGAGGAGTCCCGGAATGGTCCGGAGGTAAAGATTTATATATGGGAAGTCTTGTTTTGGTCGCCGGAAAAGTTTCACGCATTATCGGTATTGTACCGGGAGTGCCGAAAGGGGTCCGGGGGTCCACCAAGGGGGTCCACCTGCCCCTGGGGGGCACATGGGCTGTAGGGGTGTGCGCCTTGGCCTATATGGGCCAAGGGCACCAGCCCCAAGAGGCCCATGCGCCAAGAGATATGGGAAAGGAAGAGTCCTGAAGGGGGAAGGCACCTCCTAGGTGCCTTGGGGAGGATGGACTCCTCCCTGGCCGCACCCTTCCTTGGAGGAAGGGCCAAGGCTGCGCCCCCCTCTCCCTTGGCCCTATATATAGTGGGGGGAAGGGAGGGCAGCCACACCTAAGCCCTAGCGCGTCCCTCTCCCTCCCGTGACACATCTCCCTCCTCATATCTCGCGGTGCTTGGCGAAGCTCTGCTGGATCACCACACTCCTCCACCACCACCATGCCGTTGTGCTGCTGCTGGATGGAGTCTTCCTAAACCTCTCCCTCTATCCTTGCTGGATCAAGGCATGGGAGACGTCCCCGGGCTGTACGTGTGTTGAACACGGAGGTGCCGTCCGTTCGGCACTGGGATCGTCGGTGATTTGAATCACGACGAGTACGACTCCATCAACCCCGTTCACTTGAACGCTTCCGCGTAGCGATCTACAAGGGTATGTAGATGCACTCTCCTTCCCCTCGTTGCTGGTTTCTCCATAGATGGATCTTGGTGACACGTAGAAAAATTTTGAATTTCTGCTACGTTCCCCAACAGTGGCATCATGAGCTAGGTCTATGCGTAGTTTCTATGCACGAGTAGAACACAAAGTAGTTGTGGGTGTTGATTTTGTTCAATATGCTTACCGTTACTAGTCCAATCTTGATTCGGCGGCATTGTGCGATGAAGCGGCCCGGACCGACCTTACACGTACTCTTACGTGAGACTGGTTCCACCGACTGACATGCACTAGTTGCATAAGGTGGCTAGCGGGTGTCTGTCTCTCCCACTTTAGTCGGATCGGATTCGATGAAAAGGGTCCTTATGAAGGGTAAATAGCAATTGGCATATCACGTTGTGGTTTTTGCGTAGGTAAGAAACGTTCTTGCTAGAAACCCATAGCAGCCACGTAAAACATGCAAACAACAATTAGAGGACGTCTAACTTGTTTTTGCAGGGTATGCTATGTGATGTGATATGGCCAAGAAGAATGTGATGAATGATATGTGATGTATGAGATTGATCATGTTCTTGTAATAGGAATCACGACTTGCATGTCGATGAGTATGACAACCGGCAGGAGCTATAGGAGTTGTCTCAATTTATTTATGACCTGCGTGTCAACATAAACGTCATGTAATTACTTTACTTTATTGCTAACCGTTAGCTGTAGTAGTAGAAGTAATAGTTGGCGAGGCAACTTCATGGAGACACGATGATGGAGATCATGGTGTCATGCCGGTGACGATGATGATCATGGAGCCCCGAAGATGGAGATCAAAAGGAGCAATATGATATTGGCCATATCATGTCACTATTTGATTGCATGTGATGTTTATCATGTTTATACATCTTATTTGCTTAGAACGACGGTAGTAAATAAGATGATCCCTCACTAAAATTTCAAGAAGGTATTCCCCCTAACTGTGCACCGTTGCGAAAGTTCGTCGTTTCGAAGCACCACATGATGATCGGGTGTGATAGATTCTTACGTTCACATACAACGGGTGTAAGCCAGATTTACACACGCAAAACACTTAGGTTGACTTGACGAGCCTAGCATGTACAGACATGGCCTCGGAACACAAGAGACCGAAAGGTCGAGCATGAGTCATATGGTAGATACGATCAACATGAAGATGTTCACCGATGATGACTATTCCGTCTCACGTGATGATCGGACACGGCCTAGTTGACTCGGATCATGTAATCACTTAGATGACTAGAGGGATGTCTATCTGAGTGGGAGTTCATAAGATGAACTTAATTATCCTGAACATAGTCAAAAGGTCTTCGCAAATTATGTCGTAGCTCGCGCTTCAGTTCTACTGTTTAGATATGTTCCTAGAGAAAATTTGGTTGAAAGTTGATAGTAGCAATTATGCGGACTAGGTCCGTAGACTGAGGATTGTCTTCATTGCTTCATAGAAGGCTTATGTCCTTAATGCACCGCTCAGTGTGCTGAACCTCGAACGTCGTCTGTGGATGTTGCGAACATCTGACATACACATTTTGATAACTACGTGATAGTTCAGTTAAACAGTTTAGAGTTGAGGCACCGAAGACGTTTTGAAACATCGCGAAACATATGAGATGTTTCGAGGGCTGAAATTGGGATTTCAGGCTCGTGCCCACGTCATGAGGTATGAGACCTCCGACGATTTTCTTAGCCTGCAAACTAAGGAGAAAAGCTCAATTGTTGAGCTTGTGCTCAGATTGTCTGAGTACAACAATCATTTGAATCAAGTGGGAGTTGATCTTCCAAATGAGATAGTGATGTTTCTCCGAAGTCATTACCACCAAGCTGCTAGAGCTTCGTGATGAACTATAATGTATCGGGGACATATATGATGATCCTTGAGATATTCGCGATGTTTGACACCACAAAAGTAGAAATCAAAAAGGAGCATCAATTGTTGATGGTTTGTGAAACCACTAGTTTCAAGAAGGGCAAGGGCAAGAAGGGATACTTCATGAAACGGCAATTCAGCTGCTGCTCTAGTGAAGAAACCCAAGGTTGAACCCAAACCCGAGACTAAGTGCTTCTGTAATAAGGGGAACAGCCACTGGAGCAGAATTACCCTAGATACTTGGTAGATGAGAAGGCTGGCAAGGTCGATAGAAGTATATTGGATATACATTGTGTTGATGTGTACTTTACTAGTACTCCTAGTAGCACCAGGGTATTAGATACCGGTTCGGTTGCTAAGTGTTAGTAACTCGAAATAAAAGCTACGGAATAAACGGAGACTAGCTAAAGGTGAGCTGACGATATGTGTTGGAAGTGTTTCCAATGTTGATATAATCAAGCATCGCACGCTCCCTCTACCATCGAGATTGGTGTTTGCGTTGAGCATAGACATGATTGGATTATGTCTATCGCAATACGGTTATTCATTTAAGGAGAATAACGGTTACTCTGTTTATTTGAATAATACCTTCAATGCTCTTGCACCTAAAATGAATGGTTCATTGAATCTCGATCATAGTGATACACATGTTCATGCCAAAAGATATAAGATAGTAATGATAGTACCACCTACTTGTGGCACTACCACTTAGTCATATCGGTATAAAACGCATGAAGAGGCTCCATGTTGATGGATCTTTGGACTCACTCATTTTTGAAAAGTTTGAGACATGCGAACCATGTCTATTGGTGTATATGCATGAAGAAACTCCATGCAAATGGACCGTTTGGACTCACTTGATTTTGAATCACTTGAGACATGCAAACCATGCCACATGGGCAAGATGACTGAAAGCCTCGTTTTCAGTAAAATGGAACTAGAAAGCAACTTGTTGGAAGAAATACATTTTGATGTGTGCAGTCCAATGAGTGCTGAGGCGTGTAGTGGATATCGTTATGTTCTTACTTCACAAATGATTTGAGTAGATGTTGAGTACATTTACTTGATAAATCACGAGTCTGAATTATTGAAAGGTTCAAGTAATTTCAGGGTGAAGTTGAAAGATCGTCGTGACAAGAGGATAAAATATCTATGATATGATCATAGAGATGAATATCTGAATTACGAGTTTGGCATAGAATTAAGACATTGTGGAAATTGTTTCACAACTAATACAGCCTGGAACACCATAGTGTGATGGTGTGTCCAAACATCATAACTGCACCCCATTGGATATGATGCATACCATGATGTCTCTTATCAAATTACCACAATAGTTTATGGGTTAGGCATTAGAGACAACCACATTCACTTTAATTAGGGCACCACGTAATTCCGATGAGATGACACCGTATGAACTATGGTTTAGAGAAACCTAAGCTGTCATTTCTTAAAAGTTTGGGGCTGCGACGCTTATGTGAAAAAGTTTCAGGCTGATAAGCTCGAACCCAAAGCGGATAAATGCATCTTCATAGGACACCCAAAACAGTTGGGTATACCTCCTGTCTCAGAACCGAAAACAATAGGGATTGTTTCTAGAATCGGGTCCTTTCTCAAGGAAAAGTTTCTCTCGAAGGAATTGAGTGGGAGGATGGTGGAGACTTGATGAGGTTATTGAACCGTCACTTCAACTAGTGTATAGCAGGGCACAAAGAGTTGTTCCTGTGGCACCTACACCAATTGAAATGGAAGCTTATGATATTGATCATGAGACTTCGGATCAAGTCACTCCCAAACCCCGTAGGAGGAGAAGGATGCGTACTACTTCAGAGTGGTACGTAATCCTGTCTTGGAAGTCATGTTGCTAGACAACAATGAACCTACGAGCTATGGAGAAGCGATGGTGGGCCCGGATTTCGATAAATGGCTCGAGGCCATAAAATCCGAGAGAGGATCCATGTATGAAAACAAAGTGTAGACTTTGGCAGAACGGCTCGATGGTCGTAAGGCTGTTGAGTATAGATGGATTTTAAAAGGAAGACGGACAATGATGGTAAATGTCACCATTAAGAAAGCTCGACTTGTCGTTAAGATGTTTCCCGACAAGTTCAAGGAGTTGACTACGGTGAGACTTTCTCACTCGTAGCGATGCTAAGAGTCCGTTGGAATTATATTAGCAGTCACTGCATTATTTATGAAATCTTGCAGATAGGATGTCAAAAAAAAACATTGTTTCCTCACGATTTTTGAGGAAAGGTTGTATGTGATACAACCAGAAGGTTTTAACAATCCTAAAAGATGCTAACAAGTATGCAAAGCTCTAGCAATCCTTGTAAGGACTGGAGTAAGCATCTCAGAGTTGGAATATACTCTTTGATGATGATCAAAGATTTTGGGTGTATACAAAGTTTATGAGAAACTTGTATTTCCAAAGAAGTGAGTGGGAGCACTACAGAATTTCTAATGAATATATGTTGTTGACATATTGTTGATCAGAAATGACGTAGAATTTCTGGAAAGCATATAGGGTTATTTGGAAAGTGTTTTTCAATGGAAAGCCTGGATTAAGCTACTTGAACATTGAGCATCAAGATCTATATGGATAGATCAAAACGCTTAATGGTACTTTCAAATGAGCACATACCTTGACATGATCTTGAAGGTGTTCAAGATGGATCAGTCAAAGAAGGAGTTCTTGCCTGAATTGTAAGGTATGAAGTTAAGACTTAAAGCTAGACCACGGCAGAAGAAAGAGGAAGGACGAAGGTCGTCCCCTATGCTTTTGTCATAGGCTCCATACGGTATGCCATGCTGAGTACCGCACCTGCTGTGTGCCTTGCCACATATCTGGCAAGAGGGTACAAAGGTAATCTAGGAGTAGATCACCAGATAGCGGTCTAAATTATCCTTAGAGGAATAAGGATATGTTTCTCGGTTATGGAGGTGATAAAGAGTTCGGCGTAAAGAGTTACGTCGATGCAAGCTTAACACCTATCCGGATAGCTCTGAGTAGAGATACCGGATACGTATAATGGAGCAACAATTTAGAATAGCTCCAAGTAGAACAGTTATTTGAAATGGCTCCAGATATAGCGTAGTAGCTGCATCTACAAGATGACATAGAGATTTGCGAAGTACATACGGATCTGAAAGATTCAGACCCGTTGACTATAACATCTCTCACAAGCATAACATGATCAAACCCAGAACTCATCGAGTGTTAATCACATGGTAATGTGAACTAGATTATTGACTCTAGTAAACTCTTTGGGTGTTAGTCACATGGGGATGTGACCTTGAGTGTTAATCACATATCGATGTGAACTGGATTATTGACTCTAGTGCAAGTGGGAGACTGTTGGAAATATGCCCTAGAGGCAATAATAAATTAGTTATTATTATTGTATTTCCTTGTTCATGATAATCGTTTATTATCCATGCTAGAATTGTATTGATAGGAAACTCAGATACATGTGTGGATACATAGACAACACCATGTCCCTAGTAAGCCTCTAGTTGACTAGCTCGTTGATCAATAGATGGTTACGGTTTCCTGACCATGGACATTGGATGTCATTGATAACGGGATCACATCATTAGGAGAATGATGTGATGGACAAAGACCCAATCCTAAGCCTAGCACAAGATCATGTAGTTCGTATGCTAAAACTTTTCTAATGTCAATTATCATTTCCTTAGACCATGAGATTGTGCAACTCCCGGATACCGTAGGAGTGCTTTGGGTGTGCCAAACGTCACAACATAACTGGGTGGCTATAAAGGTACACTACAGGTATCTCCGAAAGTGTCTGTTGGGTTGGCATGAATCGAGACTGGGATTTGTCACCCCGTGTAAACGGAGAGGTATCTCTGGGCCCACTCGGTAGGACATCATCATAATGTGCACAATGTGATCAAGGAGTTGATCACGGGATGATGTGTTACGAAACGAGTAAAGAGACTTGCCGGTAACGAGACTGAACAAGGTATCGGGATACCGACGATCGAATCTCGGGCAAGTATCGTACCGATAGACAAAGGGAATTGTATACGGGATTGATCGAATCCTCGACATCGTGGTTCATCCAATGAGATCATCGTGGAACATGTGGGAACCAACATGGGTATCCAGATCCCGCTGTTTGTTAATGGCCGGAGAGTCGTCTCGGTCATGTCTACGTGTCTCCCGAACCCTTAGGGTCTACACACTTAAGGTTCGGTGATGCTAGGGTTATAGAGATATTAGTATGCGGTAACCCGAAAGTTGTTCGGAGTCCCGGATGAGATCCCGGACGTCACGAGGAGTTCCAGAATGATCCGGAGGTAAAGATTTATATATGGGAAGTCTTGTTTTGGTCGCCGGAAAAGTTTCGCGCATTATCGGTATTGTACCGGGAGTGCCGAAAGGGGTCTGGGGGTCCACCAAGGGGGTCCACCTGCCCCGGGGGGGCACATGGGCTGTAGGGGTGTGCGCCTTGGCCTATATGGGCCAAGGGCACCAGCCCCAAGAGGCCCATGCGCCAAGAGATAAGGGAAAGGAAGAGTCCTAAAGGGGGAAGGCACCTCCTAGGTGCCTTGGGGAGGATGGACTCCTCCCTGGCCGCACCCTTCCTTGGAGGAAGGGCCAAGGCTGCGCCCCCCCCCCTCTCCCTTGGCCCTATATATAGTGGGGGGAAGGGAGGGCAGCCACACCTAGGCCCTGGTGCCTCCCTCTCCCTCCCGTGACACATCTCCCTCCTCATATCTCGCGGTGCTTGGCGAAGCTCTGCTGGATCACCACGCTCCTCCACCACCACCATGCCATTGTGCTGCTGCTGGATGAAGTCTTCCTCAACCTCTCCCTCTCTCCTTGCTGGATCAAGGCATGGGAGACGTCCCCGGGCTGTACGTGTGTTGAACACGGAGGTGCCGTCCGTTCGGCACTGGGATCATCGGTGATTTGAATCACGACGAGTACGACTCCATCAACCCCGTTCACTTGAACGCTTCCGCGTAGCGATCTACAAGGGTATGTAGATGCACTCTCCTTCCCCTCGTTGCTGGTTTGTCCATAGATGGATCTTGGTGACACGTAAAAAAATTTTGAATTTCTGCTACGTGCCCCAACAGCGGCCACGGCGGGACGGACCGCGGCCACGACCACGGGCGACGGGGCGTGGGCGTGACCACGGCCACGGCGGTTGCGGGGCGGGGCGGGCCGCGGCCACGACTACGGCGGGGTGAGCAGGCCACGGCGGGGCGGAGCGCGGCTACGGCGGCGAGCAGGCCATGGGCAGCGAGCTAGGTACATGCGCACGTGGCTAATTTTGGGCGCCTGTTCAAGATGCTAATATGGCTAACTGGGCTGTATATTTTTAGGCGTCTGCTGGAGATACTCGGTCATTCGACACGTTAAAACGCTATTTTGATACTGTAAAAAAATTAGCATGCAGCTTCATTGGGCGTCTGTTGGAGATGCTCTTAGGATGGGTTACAACTCTGGAGGAGGGCCAAGAGCAAAAAGGCAGGCTTCAGAGAGTAGCCTTAGATTCTGGTGGCGGTTCTGTTGTGTGTGTCGCTGTTGGTGGGGCTTGAGTATGTTCTAGCCCTCCTTCATCCTTGTATATTATTTTTGAATGTTTTCATCCTTTGTATATGACCCTTTCTCTTCTTAATCATAATGATGAGCAACGCGGCGTTGCTTGTTCTTGAAAAAATAATAGATCTTCTGATTCTTTGATTTTATTTTAAACAGAAAATAAAAACTAAATCGCAGCCCGTCCGTTCCACGCTCAAAATAGAAAACTATTGCAGTCCGGTTCGGTCCCGCACTAGTTCGGCGCCCAGGCCGTACTAGTATATATGAGAAACAGAAATCATGAGCTACGTACGAGCAATCAGTTGAATCGACTCTCGGCATCGCGGTATCGCGCACGTGCAGCTCATCAGTTGAATCGACCCGGCGACGGCGCACGAACTTGACACCTCACGATGTTAACGACGGCGCGCTTGATCCTGCTCGCCGTCGCCGTGTCGTTGATGCTGCAGCTCGCCACCGTGTCGGCGGCGCCATCGTCGGGATCCCGCGGCGGCGTTACGCTGCGCGTGGATGGTAGACATGTACGCATATCTGGCATGGCTAGCTACTTGCTCGTTGTTGCCTCGCGTTCATGGATCGGATTCGTATTATCTGCATTTTTTTTTTCTTTTCAAAGTACCTGCATGTTAATTATATCTCGACTTTTTTTTGCCACATGCAATCAAGCATGTATCGATGTACATATATGCATACGACTCCGTATATACGTATATTACTTACATACCAATTACGTACGTGTGCAGGTGGTGGTGGACAACGGCCTGGTGCAGGTGACGCTGTCGAGGCCCGGGGGCCACATCACCGGCGTCCGCTACGGCGGGGATCGGACGAACCTCCTGCACTCCACCAGAAGCAGAAACACTGGCGGGTTAGTGCATGCTTCATGCTTGCTTATGTCTATAGATGGATGCACATTCGTATTAACTTGATTAAATCATCTGTGATTTGTGAAAAACTTCGTGCAGGTACTGGGATATGGTGTGGAACATCCCCGGCTCCGACCAACGAGGCCTGCTCAACTCGTACGTGAACGCTGATAACTACACGCCTGTAAATTAATTAAAGTGCAAATACTAAGCTAGAAACTCAAACTATACATTGTGTATGTACGTAGGCTGGATGGTTCGGAGTTCAGGGTGGTAACGCAGAGCGACGACCAGGTGGAGCTGTCGTTCCGGAGCACGTACAGCCCGGGACGTCGGAGCCGCGTCCGGCTCAACTTCGACAAGAGGCTGGTGATGCTCAAGGGCAGCTCCGGGTTCTACAGCTACGCCATCCTGGAGCACGGCGCCGACACGCCGGCCATCGACATCAGCCTGGCGCGGCTCGCCTTCAAGCTCAACACGGAGAGATTCAACTACATGGCCGTCTCGGACGACGTACAGCGGTACATGCCGCGGGCGGCCGACCGGGAGTCGCCCCGTAGCTCCCCGCTGGCGTACAAGGAGGCGGTGCTGCTGGTCGACCCGTCGGAGCCGCAGTTCAAGGGGGAGGTGGACGACAAGTACCAGTACACGCTGGACACCAAGGACAACAAGGTGCACGGGTGGGTCAGCACTAGCAGCGGCCAGCCGAGCCACGTCGGGTTCTGGGTCGTCACCCCCAGCAGCGAGTTCAAGAGCGGCGGGCCGCTCAAGCGCGACCTCACCTCGCACGTCGGACCGACCTGCATGAGCGTGTTCCATGGAACGCACTACGTCGGGGACGACATCGTGGCGCGCATCGGGGACGGCGAGCAGTGGAAGAAGGTCATGGGCCCCGTGTTCGTCTACCTCAACTCAAACTCGGAGAAGGGAGACCCGCGGGCGCTCTGGGAGGACGCCAAGGCGACGGCCCAGGCTGAGGCGAAGAAGTGGCCCTACAGCTTCCCGGAGTCGCCGGACTTCCACAAGGCCGGCGAGAGAGGCTCCGTCACCGGCCGATTGCTCGTAAGGGACAAGTACGTGAGCAGGGATAACATGCCTGCTCGGGCAGCTTACGTAGGCCTGGCCGCGCCCGGGCAGCCTGGCTCATGGGCGACGCAGAGCAAGGGCTACCAGTTCTGGACGACGGCGTCGAACACTTCCGGGGAGTTCACCATTGACAACGTCCGGGCGGGGGAGTACAACCTCTACGCGTGGGTTCCTGGGGTTCTCGGCGATTACTTGAACACCACCCGCGTCACCGTAACACCCAGTTAGTGCTGCTAGATAAAGTTACTGTATCGGTTTCTGCAAATTTGATTTGGCATTGATCAGTAACTCTGTACTGTTTTGCTGATGATAGTTTGTTCGATTTTCAACCTTGAAACAGGCGGTGCAATCAACCTCGGCGATCTTTTGTACGAGGCTCCGAGATCAGGGCCGACACTGTGGGAGATCGGCGTTCCTGACCGGAGCGCGGCGGAGATGTTTGTCCCTGACCCCGAGGCGAAGTACCTCAACAAGCTCTTCCAGAACAAAGACAGGTACAGGCAGTACGGGCTGTGGGAAAGGTACGCCCAACTGTACCCGACGGACGATCTCGTCTACACCGTCGGCGAAAGCCACCACTCCAAGGACTGGTACTTCGCACATGTCACAAGGTAAGACACATCCATATGGGTCCATTTCCACTTTAGTCCAAGCCAAGACGGCACAGGTACTGATCGGCGTTAATCTGTCGTGCAGAAAGGTCGGCGACGACATCGTGCCGACGACGCGGCAGGTCCGGTTCCACCTGGGCCGCGTCGTGCCCGGCGGCACGTACACCTTGCGCGTGGCCCTCGCGGCCGCTCACGCGGCGAGGCTGCAGGTCCAGGTGAACGGGGCGACGAGGCGTGTGGGGGTCTTCGGGACGCCGGCGTTCGGCGACGGCAATGCGATCGCGAGGCACGGCGACCACGGCACGCAGTGGAGCTTCGAGTTCCCTATCAGCGGGAGACTGCTCCGGGAAGGCGACAACACCATCCACCTCACGCAGACGAGGGCCAACAGCATATTCCTAGGGGTCATGTACGACTACATACGGTTCGAAGGACCTCCTGGTTCATAGGCCTGGGGACATCATACGCGAGGGGCAAAGACATGTTGCGGCTTACGGCACCAAGCTCTAGAACAGGGTTTTTTTCTTTTTGAATGGTTTAGAACAGAGTTGCTTGTTGAGATGTTATGGGAGACTAAATTGAACATATGTATTTGTAAATATTCTCTGGTTTAAATTGTTAATGTGTGCCAGTGTAATGGTCCCATGGCCCCACAATCGAGCCGCCTATCTTAGCTATGACAACTCCCAACGCAGTGCAACAAAACTTCCGCAAATGTCCGGACCACATTGTCATGACACGTTAGATCATCCAACGTCGTGCACCAATTATCGGCAGCACGGTCCGGAGGTTTGAAATCCCACAAACTGAAAGCAAAGTTGGGGGGGGGGGGGGGGGGGGGGGGGGGTTGCGGACGTGCAGACATACGCCTCCGACACTCACGTCCAACACAAAAAACCCATTCAGAGCCGTGATTTTCTCGCTCCGTCTCTGCTTGCTCTGTATCTGCGTAGTCCAAGATCAACGCTGTTGTTCCACTCCGCTGCCTAGGCCTTGTCGGACCTCCACCGCTCCACTCGGGCATCGGCCCCTACTTGTTTATGCCTTCTTTCCACCCTGGTCCAGCTGCCGCCTAGGTACACTCTGCCCTTGCAAATTGCTATCCATGGTGGACACAACACCTGACAAGTGTTTGGTCAAATGTCATGGCCAAAATTACTGACATTTTTGTTTTTTACATTGAAGTAAACATGATGGATTTAGACGTGAAGTACTTTTACGTCGAGTTAAATGATATGTCCTTCTCAAATGTGGATGAATGTGAGGATGAAATGGTGATGGTGCATGCTGCTATGAAGATGCCCAACATGAGAGGAGCATGTTCTTAGTTCAAAGGATCAATTAAGGGACATCCAGTGATGAATCAGAGTATTGTTAGGATGATCTCCATCGTGTGGGCCCAACGGCCCACCGGGCCCTTAGATCCGCGCCCTGATGGGGGGCGCTCAACCCACTATGGGTGACGGGCCCCTGTCACCTGCATTATATAAAGAGGTGGGGGCCGGGGGCTCGCATCACGAGGTTCGTCGCAGCACCGTACACCCCACCTAATCCCCTACCGATCTAGGGTTAGCGCAGTGCTGATGGGAAGCGCCGCCACCACTTCGCCCACTACTCTCTGCCATCACCGCCGTAGCCATCCACCATGGCCACTTTGGCGGGTTCATCCACCTATGGAGAAGGTAAACCACCGCAAACCACCGATCTAATCTAGCCTAGTGATCCACAGCATCTATCAATGGTATCAGACAAGGCTAGGATCTACATTATTTTGGGTACAAAGAAATCACAAAAAAAAAATATTCATCCAAGAACCCTGATACGTCTCCGTCGTATCTATAATTTTTAATTGTTCCATGCTAATATTATTCAACTTTCATATGCTTTTGGCAACTTTGTATACTATTTTTGGGACAAACATATTGATCCAGTGCCCAGTGCCAGTTCCTGTCTATTGCATGTTTTTGGTTTCGCAGAATATCCATATCAAACGGAGTCCAAACGGGATAAAAACGGACGGAGATACTTTTCGAAATATTTGGAAAATTTGGAAGAAAAATCAACGCGAACCAGTGTCCGAGGTGGGCACGAGGTAGCCCCCCCCTAGGGCGCGCCCCTGACCCTCATGACCCACCTGTAAGGCGGTTGATGCCCTTCTTCGGTCGCAAGAAAGCTAATTTTCGGGAAAAAAATCACGGCGAAGGTTTCGTTCCAATCGGAGTTACGGATCTCCGGATATAAAAGAAAAGGTGAAAGGGCAGCAGAACAGAACGCAGAAACAGAGAGAGACAGAGAGACAGATCCAATCTCGGAGGGGCTCTCGCCCCTCCCGTGCCATGGAGGCCATGAACCAGAGGGGAAACCATTCTCCCATCTAGGGAGGAGGTCAAGGAAGAAGAAGAATGAGGGGGGCTCTCTCCCCCTCGCTTCCGGTGGCACCGGAGTGCCACCGGGGGCCATCATCATCACCGCGATCTACACCAACACGTCCGCCATCTTCACCAACATCTCGATCACCTTCCCCCCTCTATCTACAGCGGTCCACTCTCCCGCAACCCGCTGTACCCTCTACTTGAATATGGTGTTTTATGCTTCATATTATTATCCAATGATGTGTTGCCATCCTATGATATCTGAGTGGATTTTCGTTGTCCTATCGGTGGTTGATGAATTGCTATGATTGATTTAATTTGCTTGTGGTTACGTTGCTGTCCTTTGGTGCCCATCATATGATCGCGCGCGTGGATCACACTATAGGGTTAGTTGTATGTTGATAGGACTATGTATTGGAGGGAAAGAGTGACAGAAGCTTCAACCTAGCATAGAAATTGATGCATACGGGATTGAAGGGGGATCAATATATCTTAATGCTATGGTTGGGTTTTACCTTAATGAACGTTAGTAGTTGTGGATGCTTGCTAATAGTTCTAATCATAAGTGCATAGAATTCCCAAGTCAGAGATGACATGCTAGCAGTGGCCTCTCCCACATAATACTTGCTATCGGTCTAGTAAAGTAGTCAATTGCTTAGGGGCAATTTCGCAACTTCTACCACCACTTTTCCACACTCGCTATATTTACTTTATTGTTTCTTTATCTAAACAGCCCCTACTTTTTATTTACGTACTCTTTATTATCTTGCAAACGTATCCAACAACACCTACAGAGTACTTCTAGTTTCATACTTGTTCTAGGTAAAGCGAACGTCAAGCGTGCGTAGAGTTGTATCGGTGGTCGATAAAACTTGAGGGAATATTTGTTCTACCTTTAGCTCCTCGTTGGGTTCGACACTCTTACTTATCGAAAACTGTTGCGATCCCCTATACTTGTGGGTTATCAAACCGTAACTCTAATAGAGAAAGAGGTAAAAGAACTCCTCGTCGAAAAAGTTGCACCGCCGCAAGGACGCACCGTTCCTCTCGATCCATACGGGCATCGGCAAGCCGAGCCGTTCGGACGAAGAACACACCCCCACTGGGGGAAAGGGCACCACCAACGAGCCGTTTGACGGCGGCGCGTTCACCCTAGAGGTGCTCGCGCACGCCAGCAAATGGGTCAGCGGGGGCGCCGCATCTGGAAACCGCCGTCGCTCGCGCGAAGGGGAGCAGAGGAGTCTCTCTCGCGCTGGGGCACTAGTGGATAGAAAGAAGAGAGGGAAGGGGAACGGCTCGCTCGGCGCAGTGGCACTCGCCGCCGTCCACGGCGGCCGGAGCGGCCCATCAGGGCGCTGCCCTTTTTTCCTTGACAGAGACGGCGCCGACGGGACATAAGAAGAGAAAGAAGAAGGGAAACAGGAAAGAAAGAGACAGAGAAGGAGCTAGTCGCGCTGGCGCTACTCCTCGCCGTCGTCGCCGGCAAGTAGCCGGGCACGGAATCCTCTCCTTGCGCTCGGTGCCGTCGTGCGGCAGAGAAAGATGCGGACAGCGAGAGAGGCGGGCGGCGCGCGAGAGGGGAAATGACTAGGGTTCCCTCTCGCCCCCTCACTGCATCGACCATTTTTGCTCGGGCGGATCGCGCGCTGGGCCATCGGATCTGATCCGACGGTCACAAGTTAAACCCTAGCGGTGCTGGGCTTCTGGGCCAAAGGGGAGGAGGCCGCGCTGGGCTGAGGCCGGCGGCCCAGGCCGAGGAGAGGCCAGCTCGCACGAGCGCGCGGAGCAGCAGGCCTTGGGCTGGGCTGGGCTGAGAGGTTTTTTTGTCTGTCTGTCCAGTTTTCTATATTATTTTCTGTACAAATTTAATCCAACAAAAATTTGTCAAGAAAATAGAAAAGTGATAGAATTTTTTTTGAAAGGTAAAATAAAAGTTTTTGAAAAGAATAAAGTCATGAGTTTTTTATTCGATGTTTTTTTGTACAATTGTGTACATTTTGAATCTCTAGTCAATTGGAACCAACGAGATAATTGATTCGAAAATAGAAAAGTAAAGAATTGCTTCTGAACAGTGCTATTTTCATGAATTGTATTCATATTTTCTGTTGGAGATATGCCCTAGAGGCAATAATAAAATGGTTATTATTATATTTCTTTGTTCATGATAATTGTCTATTGTTCATGATATAATTGTGTTATCCGGAAATCGTAATACATGTGTGAATACATAGACCACAACACGTCCCTAGTGAGCCTCTAGTTGACTAGCTCGTTGATCAGAAGATAGTCATGGTTTCCTGACTATGGACATTGGATGTCATTGATAACGGGATCACATCATTAGGAGAATGATGTGATGGACAAGACCCAATCCTAAGCATAGCTCAAAGATCGTGTAGTTCGTTTGCTGTAGCTTTTCCGAATGTCAAGTATCATTTCCTTAGACCATGAGATTGTGCAACTCCCGGATACCGTAAGAGTGCTTTGGATGTGCCAAACGTCACAACGTAACTGGGTGACTATAAAGGTACACTACAGGTATCTCCGAAAGTGGCTGTTGGGTTGGCACGAATCGAGACTGGGATTTGTCACTCCGTATGACGGAGAGGTATCTCTGGGCCCACTCGGTAATGCATCATCATAATGAGCTCAATGTGACCAAGTGGTTGATCACGGGATCATGCATTACGGTACGAGTAAAGTGACTTGCTGGTAACGAGATTGAACGAGGTATTGGGATACCGACGATCGAGTCTCGGGCAAGTAACGTACCGATTGACAAAGGAAATTGTATACGGATTGATTGAATCCTCGACATCGTGGTTTATCTGATGAGATCATCGTGGAGCATGTGGGAGCCAACATGGGTATCCAGATCCCGCTGTTGGTTATTGACCGGAGAGGCGTCTCGGTCATGTCTGCATGTCTCCCGAACCCGTAGGGTCTACACACTTAAGGTTCGGTGACGCTAGGGTTGTAGAGATATTAGTATGCAGTAACCTGAAAGTTGTTCGAAGTCCCGGATGAGATCCCGGACGTCACGAGGAGTTCCGGAATGGTCCGTAGGTAAAGATTTATATATAGGAAGTCCAGTTTCGGCCATTGGGAAGGTTTCGGGGGTCGCCGGTATTTTACCGGGACCACCGGAAGGGTCCCGGGGGTCCACCTGGTGGGGCCACTTATCCCGGAGGGCCTCATGGGCTGAAGTGGGAGGGGAACCAGCCCCTGGTGGGCTGGTGCACCCCCCCCCTTGGTCCTCCCCTGCGCCTAGGGTTGGGAAACCCTAGGGGTGGGGGCGCCCCCCACTTGGCTTGGGGGGGAAGCCACCCCTTGGCCGCCGCCCCCCTTGGAGATTGCATCTCCTAGGGCCGGCGCCCCCCAAGGCCCCTATATAAAGAGGGGAGGGAGGGCAGCCGCACCCTTGCTCTTGGCGCCTCCCTCTCCCTCCGTAACACCTCTCCTCCCCGCTTGCGCTTGGCGAAGCCCTGCCGGGATCCTGCTGCATCCACCACCACGCCGTCGTGCTGCTGGATCTTCATCAACCTCTCCTTCCCCCTTGCTGGATCAAGAAGGAGGAGACGTCTTCCCAACCGTACATGTGTTGAACGCGGAGGTGCTGTCCGTTCGGCACTTGGTCATCGGTGATTTGGATCACGACGAGTACGACTCCATCAACCCCGTTCTCTTGAACGCTTCCGCGCGCGATCTACAAGGGTATGTAGATGCACTCCTCTCTCCCTCGTTGCTAGATGACTCCATAGATTGATCTTGGTGATGCGTAGAAAATTTTAAAATTCTGCTACGTTCCCCAACAGTGGCATCATGAGCTAGGTCTATGCGTAGTTTCTATGCACGAGTAGAAGACAAAGCAGTTGTGGGCGTGGATATTGTCAATTTGCTTGCCGTTACTAGTCTTATCTTGATTCGGCGGCATCGTGGGATGAAGCGGCCCGGACCGACCTTACACGTACGCTTACGTGAGACTGGTTCCACCGATTGACATGCACTAGTTGCATAAGGTGGCTGGCGGGTGTCTGTCTCTCCCACTTTAGTCGGATCGGATTCAATGAAAAAGGTCCTTATGAAGGGTAAATAGAAATTGGCATATCACGTTGTGATTTTTGCGTAGGTAAGAAACATTCTTGCTAGAAACCTATAGCAGCCACGTAAAAACTTGCAACAACAATTAGAGGACGTCTAACTTGTTTTTGCAGCATGTGTCGTGTGATGTGATATGGCCAAAAGGATGTGATGAATTATATATGTGATGTATGAGATTGATCATGTTCTTGTAATAGGAATCACGACTTGCATGTCGATGAGTATGACAACCGGTAGGAGCCATAGGAGTTGTCTTTATTTATTTATGACCTGCGTGTCAACATAAACGTCATGTAATTACTTTACTTTATTGCTAAAGCGTTAGCCATAGTAGTAGAAGTAATAGATGACGAGACAACTTCAAGAAGACACGATGATGGAGATCATGGTCTCATGCGGGTGACAACGATGATCATGAAGCCCCGAAGATGGAGATCAAAAGGAGCAAATGATATTGGCCATATCATATCACTATTCGATTGCATGTGATGTTTATCATGTTTTACATCTTATTTGCTTAGAACGACGGTAGCTTAAATAAGATGATCCCTCGTAATAATTTCAAGAAAGTGTTCCCCCCAACTGTGCACCGTTGCGAAGGTTCGTTGTTTCGAAGCACCACGTGCTGATCGGGTGTGATAGATTCTAACGTTCGAATACAACGGGTGTAAGCCAGATTTACACACGCAATACACTTAGGTTGACTTGATGAGCCTAGCATGTACAGACATGGCCTCGGAACACGGAAGACCGAAAGGTCGAGCATGAGTCGTATAGAAGATACGATCAACATGAAGATGTTCACCGATGTTGGCTAGTCCGTCTCACGTGATGATCGGACACGGCCTAGTTAACTAGGATCATGTTTCACTTAGATAACTAGAGGGATGTCTATCTGAGTGGGAGTTCATTGAATAATTTGATTAGATGAACTTAATTATCATGAACTTAGTCTAAAATCTTTACAATATGTATTGTAGATCAAATGGCCCACGTTGTCCTCAACTTCAACGCGTTCCTAGAGAAAACCAAGCTGAAAGATGATGGCAGCAACTATACGGACTGGGTCCGGAACCTGAGGATCATCCTCATAGCTGCCAAGAAAGATTATGTCCTAAAAGCACCGCTAGGTGACGCACCCATTCCAGAGAACCAAGACGTTATGAACGCTTGGCAATCACGTGCTGATGATTACTCCCTCGTTCAGTGCGGCATGCTTTACATCTTAGAACCGGGGCTCCAAAAGCGTTTTGAGAGACACGGAGCATATGAGATGTTCGAAGAGCTGAAAATGGTTTTCCAAGCTCATGCCCGGGTCGAGAGATATGAAGTCTCCGACAAGTTCTTCAGTTGTAAGATGGAGGAAAATAGTTCTGTCAGTGAGCACATACTCAAATTGTCTGGGTTGCATAATCGCTTGACTCAGCTGGGAGTTAATCTCCCGGATGATGCGGTCATTGACAGAATCCTTCAGTCGCTTCCACCGAGCTACAAGAGCTTTGTGATGAACTTCAATATGCAGGGGATGGAAAAGACCATTCCTGAGGTGTATTCAATGCTGAAATCAGCAGAGGTGGAAATCAAAAAGGAACATCAAGTGTTGATGGTGAATAAAACCACTAAGTTCAAGAAAGGCAAGGGTAAAAAGAACTTCAAGAAGGACGGCAAGGGAGTTGCCGCGACCGGTAAGCAAGCTACCGGGAAGAAGCCAAAGACTGGACCCAAGCCCGCGACTGAGTGTTTTTATTGCAAGGGAAGTGGTCACTAGAAGCGGAACTGCCCCAAATACTTAGCGGACAAGAAGGCCGGCAACACTAAAGGTATATGTGATATACATGTAATTGATGTGTACCTTACCAGTACTCGTAGTAGCTCCTGGGTATTTGATACCGGTGCGGTTGCTCACATTTGTAACTCAAAGCAGGAGCTGCGGAATAAGCGGAGACTGACAAAGGACGAGGTGATGATGCGCGTCGGGAATGGTTCCAAGGTCGATGTGATCGCCGTCGGCACGCTGCCTCTACATTTACCTACGGGATTAGTTTTAAACCTCAATAATTGTTATTTAGTGCCAGCTTTGAGCATGAACATTGTATCAGGATCTCGTTTAATTCGAGATGGCTACTCATTTAAATCCGAGAATAATGGTTGTTCTATTTATATGAGATATATGTTTTATGGTCATGCTCTGCTGGTGAATGGTTTATTCTTAATGAATCTCGAGCGTAATGTTACACATACCCATAGTGTGAATACCAAAATATATAAGGTTGATAATGATAGTCCCACATACTTGTGGCACTGCCGCCTTGGTCACATAGGTGTCAAACGCATGAAGAAGCTCCATGCAGATGGACTTTTGGAGTCTCTTGATTACGAATCATTTGACACGTGCGAACCATGCCTCATGGGTAAAATGACCAAGACTCCGTTCTCAGGAACGATGGAGAGATCAACCAACTTATTGGAAATCATACATACTGATGTGTGCGGTCCAATGAGTGTTGAGGCTCGCGGTGGCTATCATTATGTTCTCACCCTCACTGATGACTTGAGTAGATATGGGTATGTCTACTTAATGAAACACAAGTCTGAGACCTTTGAAAAGTTCAAGGAATTTCAGAGTGAGGTTGAGAATCAACGTGACAAGAAAATCAAGTTCTTGCGATCAGATCGTGGGGGAGAATACTTGAGTCACGAATTTGGCACACACTTAAGGAAATGTGGAATAGTTTCACAACTCACGCCGCCTGGAACACCTCAGCGTAATGGTGTGTCCGAACATCGTAATCGCACTCTGTTGGATATGGTGCGATCTATGATGTCTCTTAACGATTTACCGCTGTCATTTTGGGGCTATGCTTTAGAGACTGCCGCATTCACTTTAAATAGGGCTCCGTAGAAATCCGTTGAGACGACACCGTATGAATTATGGTTTGGGAAGAAACCTAAGCTGTCATTTCTAAAAGTTTGGGGATGCGATGCTTATGTCAAGAAACTTCAACCTGAAAAGCTCGAACCCAAATTGGAAAAATGCGTCTTCATAGGATACCCTAAAGAAACTATTGGGTATACCTTCTACCTCAGATCCGAAGGCAAGATCTTTGTTGCCAAGAATGGGTCCTTTCTAGAAAAAGAGTTTCTCTCGAAAGAAATAAGTGGGAGGAAAGTAGAACTTGATGAAGTATTACCTCTTGAACCGGTAAGTGGCGCAGCTCAAGAAAATGTTCCTGAGGTACCAGCACCGACTAGAGAGGAAGTTGATGATGATGATCATGAAATTTCAGATCAAGTTGCTACTGAACTTCATAGGTCCACGAGGACACGTTCCGCACCAGAGTGGTACGGCAACCCTGTCTTGGAAATCATGTTGTTAGACAACGGTGAACCTTCGAACTATGAAGAAGCGATGGCGGGCCCGGATTCCGACAAATGGCTGGAAGCCATGAAATCCGAGATAGGATCCATGTATGAAAACGAAGTATGGACTTTGACTGACTTGCCCGATGATCGGCGAGCCATAGAAAATAAATGGATCTTTAAGAAGAAGACAGACGCGGATGGTAATGTAACCATCTATAAAGCTCGGCTTGTCGCTAAGGGTTATCGACAAGTTCAAGGGGTTGACTACGATGAGACTTCTCACCTGTAGCGAAGCTGAAGTCCGCCTGAATCATGTTAGCAATTGCCGCATTCTATGATTATGAGATATGGCAAATGGACGTCAAAACGACATTCCTTAATGGTTTCCTTAAGGAAGAATTGTATATGATGCAGCCGGAAGGTTTTGTTGATCCTAAGAATGCTGACAAGGTGTGCAAGCTCCAACGCTCGATTTATGGGCTGGTGCAAGCATCTCGGAGTTGGAACATTCGGTTTGATGAGATGATCAAAGCGTTTGGGTTTACGCAGACTTATGGAGAAGTCTGCATTTACAAGAAAGTGAGTGGGAGCTCTGTAGCATTCATATTGTATGTGGATGACATACTGTTGATGGGGAATGATATATAATTCTTGGGAAGCATAAAGGCCTACTTGAACAAGTGTTTTTCAATGAAGGACCTTGGAGAAGCTGCTTATATATTAGGCATCAAAATCTATAGAGATAGATCGAGACGCCTCATTGGTCTTTCACAGAGTACGTACCTTGACAAGATATTGAAGAAGTTCAAAATGGATCAGTCAAAGAAGGGGTTCTTGCCTGTATTGCAAGGTACGAGATTGAGCACGGCTCAATGCCCGACCACGGCAGAAGATAGAGAAAAGATGAGTGTCATCCCCTATGCCTCGGCCATAGGGTCTATCATGTATGCTATGCTGTGTACCAGACCTGATGTAAACCTTGCCGTAAGTTTGGTAGGAAGGTACCAAAGTAATCCCGGCATGGAACACTGGACAACGGTCAATAATATATTGAAGTACCTGAAAAGGACTAAGGATATGTTTCTCGTTTATGGAGGTGACGAAGAGCTCGTCGTAAAGGGTTATGTCGATGCTAGCTTCGACACACATCTGGATGACTCTAAGTCACAAACCGGATACATGTATATTTTGAATGGTGGGGCAGTAAGCTGGTGCAGTTGCAAGCAAAGCGTTGTGGAGGGATCTACATGTGAAGCGGAGTACATGGCAGCCTCGGAGGCAGCACAAGAGGCAATCTGGGTGAAGGAGTTCATTACCGACCTAGGAGTCATACCCAATGCGTCGGGCCCGATGACTCTCTTCTGTGACAACACTGGAGCTATTGCCCTTGCCAAGGAGCCCAGGTTTCACAGGAAGACCAGGCATATCAAGCGTCGCTTCAACTCCATTCGTGAAAGTATTCAAAATGGAGACATAGATATTTGTAAAGTACATACGGACCTGAATGTGGCAGATCCGTTGACTAAACCTCTCCCTAGAGCAAAACATGATCAACACTAGAACTACATGGGTGTTCGATTCATCACAATGTAACTAGACTATTGACTCTAGTGCAAGTGGGAGACTGTTGGAGATATGCCCTAGAGGCAATAATAAAATGGTTATTATTATATTTCTTTGTTCATGATAATTGTCTATTGTTCATGCTATAATTGTGTTATCCGGAAATCGTAATACATGTGTGAATACATAGACCACAACACGTCCCTAGTGAGCCTCTAGTTGACTAGCTCGTTGATCAAAAGATAGTCATGGTTTCCTGACTATGGACATTGGATGTCATTGATAACGGTATCACATCATTAGGAGAATGATGTGATGGACAAGACCCAATCCTAAGCATAGCTCAAAGATCGTGTAGTTCGTTTGCTGTAGCTTTTCCGAATGTCAAGTATCATTTCCTTAGACCATGAGATTGTGCAACTCCCGGATACTGTAAGAGTGCTTTGGGTGTGCCAAACGTCACAACGTAACTGGGTGACTATAAAGGTACACTACAGGTATCTCCGAAAGTGTCTGTTGGGTTGGCACGAATCGAGACTGGGATTTGTCACTCCGTATGACGGAGAGGTATCTCTGGGCCCACTCGGTAATGCATCATCATAATGAGCTCAATGTGACCAAGTGGTTGATCACAGGATCATGCATTGCGGTACGAGTAAAGTGACTTGCCGGTAACGAGATTGAACGAGGTATTGGGATACTGACGATCGAGTCTCGGGCAAGTAACGTACCGATTGACAAAGGGAATTGTATACGGATTGATTGAATCCTCGACATCGTGGTTCATCCGATGAGATCATCGTGGAGCATGTGGGAGCCAACATGGGTATCCAGATCCCGTTGTTGGTTATTGACCAGAGAGGCGTCTCGGTCAAGTCTGCATGTCTCCCGAACCCGTAGGGTCTACACACTTAAGGTTCGGTGACGCTAGGGTTGTAGAGATATTAGTATGCAGTAACCCGAAAGTTGTTAGGAGTCCCGGATGAGATCCCGGACATCACGAGGAGTTCTGGAATGGTCCGGAGGTAAAGATTTATATATAGGAAGTCCAGTTTCGGCCATCGGGAAGGTTTCGGGGGTCGCCGGTATTGTACCGGGACCACCGAAAGGGTCCCGGGGGTCCACCGGGTGGGGCCACCTATCCCGGAGGGCCCCATGGGCTGAAGTGGGAGGGGAACCAGCCCCTGGTGGGCTGGTGCGCCCCCCCTTGGGTCTCCCCTGCGCGTAGGGTTGGGAAACCCTAAGGGTGGGGGCGCCCCCCACTTGGCTTGGGGGGAAGCCACCCCTTGGCTGCCGCCCCCCTTGGAGATTGCATCTCCTAGGGCCGGCGCCCCCCCCCAAGGCCCCTATATAAAGAGGGGGGAGGGAGGGCAGCCGCACCCTTGCTCTTGGCGCCTCCCTCTCCCTCCGTAACACCTCTCCTCCCCAATTGCGCTTGGCGAAGCCCTGCTGGGATCCTGCTGCATCCACCACCACGCCGTCGTGCTGCTGGATCTTCATCAACCTCTCCTTCCCCTTTGCTGGATCAAGAAGGAGGAGACGTCTTCCCAACCGTACGTGTGTTGAACGCGGAGGTGCTGTCCGTTCGGCACTTGGTCATCGGTGATTTGGATCACGACGAGTACGACTCCATCAACCCCGTTCTCTCGAACGCTTCCGCGCGCGATCTACAAGGGTATGTAGATGCACTCCTCTCTCCCTCGTTGCTAGATGACTCCATAGATTGATCTTGGTGATGCATAGAAAATTTTAAAATTCTTCTACGTTCCCCAACATTTTCCACTGTGAAAGATTAAATTGTTGCTTCTCTCATTCAATTTTGAACCAATCGGTTAAAATTGCTTAGAGAGTAAAAGAGTACATAATTGTTTCTGAATAGAATATTATAAAGGCAAAGTAAAAGTTTTATCCTCCAACAAAATTGGAACCAATGGGTAAATTTAATTGGAAGAATTGTTCTTAGCAATGTTTTTCCCTGTGGGTGAAATAAGATGCAGATAGTTTCCGATATGATAAAAGAAAGATATTTCTTTTAAAGTTAAAATATGGTATTGTTATTTTCTGAACAACGTTGATGATAACAGTACTATAATTCTATGAGTCTTATGTTCAAAGCTTAAATCTCTGATAAATTTTGTATCAAATGATCGTTTTTCAGAGAAGAGTTAAAGATGAAGAAATGCTCTTGAACTAGAGAAATGTATATTTCTTGTTTCCGCTGCAATAAAGTTGATGATGATGATTATTTCTTAGCAAAGTTGTTTAATAGAAATACTATCATCACATTGTTTATGAGTTATATGAATTATTTCCATTTCCGCCCAACGGTGATATGGAATTAATGTAGAAGAATGAGTTTTATTCTAATTCTACCACAACGGTGATTTAGAGTATAAAAAGAAAGTTTTACAAAAGTTTAATGTGAATATTTTTTAACCAGACCAACGTAGGGTTATTTTTATGCTCATTATTGTTGATTATTAGCTATGTTTTCTCAGACTAACAGTTTTCCATGCTTTCATTCGTGAAAGCGAATGGTTAGGTATTTGTGACCCGAAAGATGACCAGGAAAGGTCATAACGTGAGGGAGTATGTTCTCTCTAAAGAATGGCTTCAAAAGAAAAGAATTCTTGGATATTAATCCAAGAGAAGAAAACAGATAGATCATTGAGAGTCTTGGTTGACGAATGTCTTTCATGTATTCTATATGAAGATTTTTCAATCAACATGATTTGAGATGAAACAAGCAATATGCGTGTTTAATTTGACCAACATCGGATTAAGCATGTGTGTCAAAGAGCGTTTGGATTTATTTCTGAATTTGATGATTGCATATGCAGTCAAAAGAGCCAATTCTGGCATTTATGTTCATTACAGGGAATTACCCGCATAGCTTGGAAAGAGGATTATGATAAAACCCACATGGCGGGGAAAAGTCTGGGAAAATACCTGCATAACTGGGTAAAGTTGACATAGTATTATGTCAAAAATCCTATATGGCAGGAGAAATTTTGGCAAAGAACTTATCCTGTATGACAAGAGAAAGATATGATGACTCATGTGTGTTTAATGTGTCCCACTCTGGGAGAAAAGTATGGAGTAACTATTATGCTTTCCTAATATCGACCGTACACCTTATGTGTAACGGTCATTAAGCATTCGATAAATCCAAAGAGAATAAAAGTGAGAGACGAACCTAAAGATAAGATTGATATGCAAGTGTTACTTGCAAAAGTACTAATGATAAAGAACTCTGTTGGGTTTCCGAAATGGAATGAGGAAAAAGTACTCCCATATCAGTTAACAGATAACTTCATTTTGTATGAAGTAATCAGATGAATGAAGTAGATAATCGAAGTTTCCTCAATTCACAAGAGTTATGAATGGTTTTCGAAATTGTGACAGAAAAGTTCTTGCCACATTTCGAGGGGGGGAAGAAATATGAGATAAATTAAGATTGAGAAACTCCCCTATACTTTAGATAACGTGATGAAGAATGTGATCGTCTGGGGGAGTACGACGGTCATAACCATACCCCTAAAGAAAAAACATAGGTGTATTCCTGGATCTTTTACAGTTCCGAAAGCAGACCAAGGATACTAAGACGGTGCTTAAAGTGCCATAAAGAGGAAAGTTTTCACAGAATAAAGCCAAATAATAAAGTTTAAAGATGCGCCATTTTTAGTGAAGATGGAGTAATCTGGGGGAGCATGGTATGAAAATACCAAAGACTATAGAATTAATTTGCCTCTTGGCAGTGACAGAGCAACAACATCCCCATATGAAAGAAGTGCTAGTACCTGAGACCATTGTTGAGGAAATCATTAACTGGTAGCTGCTCGGTCGGCTGGTGAGTAGGGGATTAATAGGCTAATCGGCAAGTTAATCGGCCATTTAATCAATTAATCGGATGATTTATCGGGTAATCGGCTACTCGGGGACCTTATGAGTAGGAATTAATTGGCAAGTTGACTGGTTAATCGAATGAATTCTTGAACAGGGCCTGAGACACCGATGGTCTTAAGGAATGAGAAAATCAGATACTTCTGATTACTATAAAGTCTATGTTAGTGAAATTCAAATGGAGGTTGATCCCACCTCATTTAAAGCGCTCAATCGAGTTTTGAGACTCATAAGCAATTTCCAATGGAGCCAAAACAGTAGGCTGTAAAGGGTCTATAAGGTTAGTGTGACTCCAAAGGAAATATGTAAAGGTGTAAAGAACGACTTAAATTGAAAGTTTTTGTGCATGATCTGAGTTACATCAAATGAAAGTAAAGAACACAAGGGATACTGCTTCAAGAAGTCTTTTGTGGACTAGAGCAAGTCTCTAGACAGTGGCATTTAAAGTTAGAAGAATCAGATGTTTTTTGGGTTAAAGAAAATGAGAGGACAATTGTATTCATGCAAAGTTATAGAATGGGAAATTCATTTCCTAATCCTGTGCATGTGGATGACATCCTACTTGCTAGTGGTGATGTCAACCTACTGCGGGAGGAGAAAAAAAGTTCTTGTCCTCAAAGTTCAAAAGAATGTTCTTGGTAGAGTGTCTCTCGTTATAAGTATCGAGATTCACGAAGAAAAGAATAAAAGGGGGTATTCGGGATGTCGAATGGACATGCTAAGAAAGGTCTCTAAAGTATGCATGCGAGAAAACCTACGCCTGTTATTATAGTCAAGGGTAATGGAACTGAAACCTATGGTGTTCCAAGAGTTGATGAGAAAAGATTGAAAACGGATATGGTACCATATGCTTCAGTTGTTGGAAGCTCAATACATTACCCTGGCACAGTTCACGTATCCGGGTTGTTTTGGCAATGTCCAGCCCATATATAGATCACTGGAATGGAGTCAAAGATATCGGCCTCATGCTGAAAGAAATAAGTGCTCTCAAAAGATTGTGAGTACAAAGACATGACTTGTGAAATGTATAGCGAAATCCACAATTGTCGCTAACTTCATACTTGGAGGTTTTTGTGTGGAAAAGCTCCAAAGAATGAAGCAATTATCATCAATGTGATGCAAAGATATTTTATAGCTTGATATGAGGCTGAGGGACAGGCAAAATGGTTAAGGGGACCTGTACCCAGAGTTAATAATGGTTGACAACAGCGATAACTATTTTAAGTCTTTCGCTCCTATGACAACGAGTCAAGTGTTGATGCCAAACACACTGACACAGAGTTATGCGTTGTAAAGGAGAAAGTCTGGAATTATGTAGGAATGCTTGAAGCATAAAAGCAACAGACAAGTGTTTGCAGATCTGCTTATTAAAGGCTTACCGCCCAGTGTGTTCGGAGAACACACAATCGACATGGGTTTTACGGTATAGTCTAAAATTTCCGGACAATAAAAGGGCCCAAGGTTAAAGAATTTGTTTCAAAACAGAGACGTACGTTGTGGCTGTCTGATTCTATTGGCAATTGAGCTGTGACGATGAAACATGTTCTATGTATTGATCTGTTATGAAACGAGTAAAGTAAAAGTATAAGGCCAAAAGTAAAAGTTGAGATCAAGGGGGAGAATGTTAGGATGATCTCCATCGTGTGGGCACAACGGCCCACCGGGCCCTTAGATCCGCGCCCTGATCGGGGGCGCTCAACCCACTATGGGTGACGGGTCCCTGTCACCTGCACTATATAAAGAGGTGGGGGCCGGCGGCTCGCATCACGAGGTTCGTCACAGCGCCGTACACCCCACCTAATCCCCTACCGATTTAGGGTTAGTGCAGTGCTGATGGGAAGCGCCACCACCACTTCACCCACTACTCTCTGCCATCACCGTCGTAGCCATCCACCATGGCCACTTTGGCGGGTTCATCCACCTATGGAGAAGGTAAACCACCGCAAACCATCGATCTAATCTAGCCTAGTGATCCACAGCATCTATCAAGTATAGCATGCGGGCATACGATGTCGATGGACTACTACTTTGTCCCTGATGTGCTATTCGAGCCCTGTTTTTGGCGCCAATTCCGGATGAGGCGATTTGTGTTCGATCGCCTCTACAATGGTGTCTGGGCATATGATGACTATTTCATCTTGAAGAAGGATGCCGATGGAAACATTTGTTATTAGAAGTGAACTGATGCATTGAGGATGTTTGTGTATGGCACAACCGCAGATTCGTAGGATGCTGATGTGCTATCCGAAAGTACATGTCTCAAAGCCGTGGTCAGGTTTGCTATTGCGGTGGTCAAGGTGCGATGGCCAAGCCGACGGAGAGGTTCAAAGAGATATTGGTGAAGAAGGGAGAGGCATGCGTGAGGCGCTCATACATTAAGGAGGAGAGAAGGCGGAGAGGTTCAAGCAGTTGATGGAGGCAACAGAGAAGAAGATCAAGCTCGAAGAGAGGAGGACCATGATCGATGAGAGGAAGGCGACGCTCGAGGAGAAAAAAAGCCACGATAGAGGAAAAGAGGGTGAAGATCGCCGCCAATACAAAGGACGCCAAGATGTTGACCTTGAATATTGACTCTTTGGATATCGATACTAGAATTATCGTGCAATCCATCCGCAACCAGATGTTGGAGCGGCAGAAAGATGAATTGGGGGAGGCGGAAGATGAGCACGGGGCGGAGGCGGAGGCTGCCTATGCGGTACCGACGACACCTCCTTGGTCGGGAAGTAGCTTACTGGGATGGCCGGTCCGGCGGGGCAGAAATGCATGGACAGCCGAACTAATATTCTTTTGTATTCGGGCATGGTTGCGAGAGAAAATTTATGAGTTGCCGTTAGAGATGCCCTTACAACCCCTCCAAAGAAAATTTAGTCTGTTACAATACTACTCATCACATTTAATGTATAGCCAACGAATACACATTTTTTCTTTCCTTTTTTGGTCGGAACTTACACATACATATTTGATCAACGTTCACAAACAAAAAGAAATATAACACTGTCAAAATGCTAAAATTTCAACCACCTAGGTGGCCAGCACGTACCCTGGATCCAAGACCTTAGACACTCTGTGATGCATCCAAAATTTCACTTGATTTACCTAAACCTGTGAGACACCTAAAATTGCACATTGCTATTCCCAACATTGCAGTTTAGAAAACTGTGCAACATCACTATTCCAGCAAGAGTTACTGTGATTCATAGCCAATTGATCATGTACCAGTATATATATTGGTAAGGTGGAGTTGGATGTCTTGATAAAGATGCCGTGCATCATTTCATTGCCCGTCTTCTCCGTCCTTGATTAGGTTGCAGACGTCGGAGCACTCCACCAGGCTGTGCATATGCACGAAATAATTCAGAGCCGCACGCAGAAAATAAACATATGAACAGTACGATTGATGTCGTTCTGAAGCCGCTAAAGAGAATTTCATTGCCGAAACGGTTCTGCATCACGCACGTACCAGTACTGTCGACTGCGGAAACCTTCCTTGAACACCACGAGGGGTCTGGATGCATGCCATTCGATCCAAAAACAATACATATGTCGTCAGTCACATACAGCAGTTGATCAGCTGGAACAAGAATAAAAAAAGAGAAGAAGCATGGAGATGGACAATTGGACATGCAATCGATCGATCGATGGATCGTCCCTTGGTTTAATTACCTCCGGACGTTGAAGGGCCCGCCGACGCCGGGCGCGCCGGCGCCGCCGAGGACGCAGGTGCTGACGCACTTGGAGGTGCACCGCGCCGCCTCGCGCGACCTCGGGTGCTTGATCCGCTCGGCCTCCTTGCCGTCCTCCCCGGACAGCGTCCGCGGCACGTCGCACATCGTGTCCTCCGGCGCCGTGTCCGCCGCCTTCTGCTGGGTCGGAGGGGTCGGAGGGGGTGCACCAGCTGGCCGAGCTTGCGCCGGCGACGCCACGGCGAGCACCGCGGCCAGCGCCACCACCGCCGGCGCCTGCAGCAGCCTGACGACGCCGGACGGCCGCCACTCTCCGGCGCCCGGCGGTGCCGACCTCGGCGTCACGCCAGCTGGTTTCGTCGGGTGCATCAGTTCTCTCCGTGGCTTGTCCCTACTACCAGGGCCATGCGTGGCTCACATGATGCCGGTCTGAGCTGTCGAGAGCTGAGAGCCTCAAGCTTGCCTGCTTATGTGGACTCTCCGCAGCCACCTGCGCCTCCTATCTCTTCTACGCTCTCCATCGCGTTTTTCATTTGCTATAGTGGTTGCGAATGGTTGCGCTAGCCCACGTTGAAAAAGTAGTAAATTACAACTTATAATAGTCCCTTCATTTTTATTTGGTCCGTGTATTATCTTTGGTCAAAGTCAAGCTTTGTAACTTTGATAAAATTTATAAACAAAAATGTTAGCATATACAATATCAAATCAATATCGTTTGATTTATTATTAAATATACTTTCCCATTGTATAGATTTGTTATGGTATATGTTTATATTTTTTTATGATTAAACTTGGTGAAAGGACATGCGGTGCCCCCATGTGTGGTTTTGGTAATTGATGACAATCTCTATGGACTAACGGTTGCCTTGAGTTATATTTGAAGAATTTGTCCATAGGATTATCTTGAAGTCCATGTGTTGGTTTCAAGGAGTTTATGAGATGGCCAAAGTGCTTTTCAAGGAATTATCCAAAGATTGGTCATGTGTGAGTTGAGATGGCCAAAGTGCTTTTCAAGGAATTATCCAAAGATTGATCATGTGTGAGTTGAGCTTATTGCAAGCATGTCTTGAAGAAGAAGATTGTGTGATCATTCATGGTTACCTTCAAGACATCATCCAAAAGAGAGTTGGAAAGATTCAATGTTGATCAAGACTAAGTCAAGAGTGAATCAAGTTGATCAACTCACAAAGCGTAGAAGAAGTACCGAGAGGGATCAAGTGATCCCATGGTATGGTAAGCATTGTCCATTACGCTTTATGTACTAACCCATGGTCTACGTGAGAGTTCTTTGTGGGGTTAGGTATGTTTCCGTGGTCTTGCGTCAAGAGCAAGATCTCATACAACCCATGAAGGATGACATCAAGTGGTGATCGTCATCAAGTTTGCAGTGTGCAAGTTCAAGTGGAGCAACTTGAAGAGTGTCTCACCCATAATAAAGTATGGGGGAGCAATCAAGCTTGAAGCTTGCTGTCCATTGTGGTGTCAATGGAATTGTGAAGATGTGCCATAGAGTGGCTCACCCATAGTGGAGTATGAGGGAGCAATCAACTAGTCTTCATCGAGCCAACACAATCAAGAAAGGTGGTCCAACTTGAGGAAGTCAAGATCGTCATCATCTTGCTCAAGTGGACTATGTGCAAGGCAAAGGTTTGCCCTTGATAGGTTTTCTATTTTACCGGTCTCATAGTGGTAGTTGGGAGACCGAGTTGTAGGATCAATTGTCGTACTATCAAGGGGGGCTCTCTAGGGAGTAGCTTGATCGTATCATTAGTCGAAAGCTCAAACCATTACATCCTTGCATCATCTTTCTTGGTTCTTGTTTGGTTCCATTTGTGAGTCTTAGAGCTTATGGTTATCTTGATGACAAGTTTGAGTTCATCGAAAACGGAGTTCGCATGCATCTTCTATGATGTTTTCGGTGTTGGAGGTTTTACCGGTATTTTTCGAGGATGGGTTCTCACCATTTTATTATGGTACTTTTCTCATTTGCTTATTATTGTTATTTCTCTCAAGATTGCTTTAGCCCTTGTCGTTAGCTTTCCAACAAATTTGGTTTCGTTGAATTCGGAGCTCGTATGCGAAAGTTGTGCCTGTTTTGATATTGCCTGTTTTACACAGAGAGGTTGTACCGCCCCATGGAGAGGTTGTACCGCTTGACCGGTACAACCGGTGTTTGGAGCGGTTGTACCGCTCCAGAATTGGTTCGGAGGTTGTACCGGTCATGTACCGCTCTACCACCGGACCGGTCTCTGTTGTGGTGCGGTTGTGGGCCGGTTGTACCTCTTATTGCCTGTTACCGGTTGTACCGGTGCTCATAGAGGTTGTGCCGCTCCTATGTTATTCTGTACATAACAGGCAGATTCGTGGGGACCTATTTAAGGGGGTCTTCTTCCCCAATGGTTCCCCATCTCTTGAGCTCGTTTTTGTCCCCATTGTTGACCTTCTTTGAGCTTGCTAATTCTCAATCCTTCCATAGATTCTTGCTAGTTTTTGAGGAAAAAGAGAGAGGAGATTTAGATCCACATTTCCACCAATCACTTTCTCCTCTAATTATTTTCTCTCAGTTTACTTTTATTTCGTCCTTCAATAGTACACGTACACTCCAACTTTGATGCGTGACTCCGAAGATGCTTTTGAGTTATCAGAAAGAATAGTTTACTTTTTATTTCAACATTCAATAGTACTTATACAGTGCATCAAATTCAATGTATGGCTCCGGAGATCTTTTTTGAGCTGCTGCAAAGAACATCAATACTACATGTAGATGTTTTTGAATTATTTTCTCTCAGTTTACTTTTATTTCGTCCTTCAATAGTACTCGTACACTCCAACATTGATGCGGGACTCCGAAGATGTTTTTGAGTTATCGGAAAGAACATGAATATACAGGTAGATGTTTTTTGAATTATCGGAAAGCACATGAATACTATGAGTCTATACTATTTCACTCCAACGTATGATCGGTGATATATTGCATGTAGGAACTAAGGAACCCGGGAACCTCTTCTCTAATTGTGCTGGCAACAGACAGTGACTTTTATAGATGACCATGTTACTCCCTCCGTCTCAAAATAAGTGTCTTCTAAAATAAGTGTCTCACTTTTTATTTCAACATTCAATAGTACTTATACAGTGCACCAAATTCAGTGCATGGCTCTGGAAATCTTTTTTGAGCTGCTGCAAAGAACATCAATACTACATGTAGATGTTTTTGAATTATTTTCTCTCAGTTTACTTTTATTTCGTCCTTCAATAGTACACGTACACTCCAACTTTGATGCGTGACTCCGAAGATGCTTTTGAGTTATCGGAAAGAATAGTTTACTTTTTATTTCAACATTCAATAGTACTTATACAGTGCATCAAATTCAATGTATGGCTCCAGAGATCTTTTTTGAGCTGCTGCAAAGAACATCAATACTACATGTAGATGTTTTTGAATTATTTTCTCTCAGTTTACTTTTATTTCGTCCTTCAATAGTACTCGTACACTCCAACATTGATGCGGGACTCCGAAGATGTTTTTGAGTTATCGGAAAGAACATGAATATACAGGTAGATGTTTTTTGAATTATCGGAAAGCACATGAATACTGTGAGTCTATAATATTTCACTCCAACGTATGATCGGTGATATATTGCATGTAGGAACTAAGGAACCCGGGAACCTCTTCTCTGATTGTGCTGGCAACAAACAGTGACTTTTATAGATGACCATGCTACTCCCTCCGTCTCAAAATAAGTGTCTTTTAAAATAAGTGTCTCAATTTTGCATTAGTTTTAATAAAAGTTATACTAAGGTCAAGACACTTATTTTAAGACGGGGAAGTATAAAACACCCTTCATCCATGATTTATTGAACGCTCAAAAGGAAATGGGCACGTGACTAGTTCTTAACTCAGTTGGAAAAATAATCAGACGGTAGAGATATATAATATATAAAAAAGATTATTGCTCGCAACACTCTGCTATATATGCGAAGCGACAAGGCTACTATGTACGTGACAAATCGCAACCCGCTATGAAGAGAGCGTGGATGCCATTTCGTTTGCGACTAGTCTTACATATTATCTGAGGGTGTTGTTTTTTGCATTTGGATGGGTTGTTGGCTTATTCTGGAGGAAGGCCATTGAGTAAAAACCTGGCCCATGAGGGCCATCCTCCTATATATATGCAAGTAGTACTCTCTCTATAAATAGTGAGCTAAAATGGGTGTCTTATCTTATTTAATAGAGGGAGTGTTTTCTAGTACGTTTTGAGAATAAGGAGTATACGTGCTACATTTCATATAAACAAGTTAAACAAAACGTTGTTTTACGCGGATAATTAATAGAAACTGACATGTATTCGCTTGCAAAGGGGAACTAATTACTCCCTTCATTCCTAAATATAAGTCTTTGTAAAGATTGCTCCGTATGTAGTCATAGTTGAATCCCTATATTTAGGAACGGAGGGAGAAGTTTATAGAGATGAAAATATGTATGGTCATCCAAGAAACCAGGAGCACAAGCTGTGTCCGTGTTGTACCACACCCAGGCCATCCTATGTGCAAACCCGTGAAGCAAAAAGGTGCCCAGCGTTCTGAATGCATGGCATATCATCTCACTCGATCATTCAGCAAACATAAAAGGAAGGTTGCACATGCCTTACGCAAGAGAAAGGGATGTGCAACAGCACTGCCAATCTACCATACGCAGCTCTGTCTGTCTTTATGGTTGGAAGCAGTACATGCAACCGGACGATCACTAGTACTTAGATCAGAGTACCTTCTCGGTCATATTTGGTTCGATCGATCATGTGAGCGACTGCGCCCCACTCAACTCTTCCTCGATCATGCAGTCTTGTACTACAAGATTCAGGGGGTTGGAGTCAGAATATCACGAGCTAGCTAGCTGGGTCGTGCTCCTGCCAGCCCAGATCGATGCTCGTACGCTCCGTATCGTTGATCGATCATAAGGTGGTCCTGACGGGCAAGATCATCTAGGCGTTCATTCATCCAGGCGAGTCGCACACTTCCTACCAAAGGAAATTTGTCCGTCCTTCATGCTGTTACGCTCACTCCGGACCACAGATTCCACAACAGGGTGACGGTATGGAGCTGATCTTTTTGTACGTAGAAAGAGAACAACGTGTGACATATTCAGAGCTGGTAGCTCTTCAGGAGCCCTTGGCGAATTTGCTTTTCATTTTTGGGAGCAATGTCCGGTACGGGCCACACATCAGAAATGACTTCTTTTTTTAGGAAACACATCAGAAACGACGGTCTGGTGTGTTTTCGGTCTCGAGCTCTGGGGTGAAAACCCTAGGTTCGACCTAAGTTGGTCATACCTAGTAATGGCGACGTCTTTGCATCGTTACCTTGTTGAAAGCATTGCTCAGATACGCTCGGACTTGTTCTTCAGGGTGAAAACCTAGATTCTGTCCTCTCGAGGTTGAACCCGGTGACGATGACGTTGCCGCGTCATTCCCTTCCTGAAGGTGTTGCTATTGAAAAACGTTTTTGTCCTTGTGGTGTCAAAAGATGGATGGTGCGGATATGGTCGTTGTGGTAGTTTGTCGATCGCTGTTATGATCGCTTTGGCTTTTTTCGCTTAGGCATAGCTTTGGTTTTGTCGTGGAATTGTCACGGCAGATGTCCTAGCGAAAGGACTTAGTCGTAGGGCCATCGCAACTAGGAAGCTTAAAGGGGTTAATCGGGATAAAGGACACGAGAGATTTTATACTAGTTCGGCCCCTTATGATGAAGGTAAAAGCCTACGTCTAGTTGTGTTTGGAATTGCTTGGGGTTTCGAAGGCCAGAGAGCGAATATGCCTGTCCTGGCTTTGAGTTGTTGTCTCCTGCCCTAAGCCGCTGCCGGGTCGTCCCCTTATATACACGGATTGACGCTTGGCAGCCTATAGAGTCCCGGCCGGCTTATAAAACGTGTCTGGCTCGATGACTTCTTTTACATGCCTTTCTTTACAAGTCTTTCCTTACAATGGCGGTTAACAATATTGGGCCTTAAGCCGCCTCTGGGCTTTAGGCCTTCTATAAGTCTTAATAAACTATCGCCTTTGAATGTTAATGGGCTTCTTTTGTAACCCGCCATTGGGGTTGACCCGGCCCCTCCTGGGCGGGTCATACCTGGTAGCTATATCCCCAACATTAGGCCACAGGTTGACTTTGAACTTTGTTCTTTGTCAATCTTCAATACTTAGACGAAATCCATCTTCCTCTCTTCGCGGAAATTTTTGTAACCCGTCATGATGTCATCTCTTGAAAACACGAAAAACTATTATGACGTCATCTCTCAACGGATCTTTATCCTTTAACTCCTTCCGAGAATCGAGGCATCCGTTTAGTTAGATAATCATTATTCGGGTCTTCCTCGATTTTCGCGAATAGGCACGCCCCAGTCTTTCTCATTCTTCTCTCTTCTTCGTCTTCTTCCTCTCGCAACCCCTGCTGCTGCTCGAGCTCCGCCGCCGTCAGAGAGCACCTCACCTCCGTCGACTTTGGCCGCTGCATCAACCGGAATCGGTCCAGAGAACGGCGGCGACTCTCCGCGGAAGATTTGTGGCTGTAAGCGTTTCCCTTCTTGCTCCTCAGATCTGCATTAGGGCTTTCTAGGTTTCTGCGTGTTCCTCGTAGTTCATCATAGTTTCTTCGTAGTTCTTCCACTGCAGCCTCTTCTTGATCAAAAAGAGATATATACTTGTGCGGTAGTTGTTTTGTGCCTACTCTTGATACTAGTAGATTCCTTTTCCCGGTATAAAGGCCTCATTAGGACTCACGAACTCATCTGTGCTAGACTTTTAGGTCTAGAATATTTTCCATTTTGAATAGCCATTTGATCTAGAATAATATCAAGCATTTAGGAAACTTGTTTGTCTCAACACTTAGCCGAATTTGTTTCTGGCATTTCTCAAATATCTGTAGTCATGGCGGCTTATTGCACCGGCTTACTTTTCCTTATATGACATTAGCCCTTACTTAAGCCGCCATTACTCCTTTGTACCATCATCACTTAACTTTACCATTATCATTGAATTGAACCGGCATGTTACTTTCTTTTCAGTTCGAATTTTGAACATCATGCCGTCAAAAGTACCGACTGTCTGCAACTGGGTTCCCTCAACAGTAACTGAGGATAATTTGAAGGAATTCTTCTCCATAGGATTTTTGCCAGGGAAGAATGTTATGTCTTACCGTGCACCTGCCCGGTCAAGGAACGGCCTAACCCAAAAGACGGTGAAGTTATTGTGTTCTCTGACCACATGAATCGAGGTTTTTCACCACCCGGCTCAAAGCTCTTCAGAGACGTTCTTCATTTCTTCAAACTCCACCCTCAAGATTTTGGTCCTAATTCCATATCCAATATTTGCAACTTCCAAGTTCTCTGTGAAGTATATCTTCAAGAAGAACCGACTGTGGAACTCTTTAAAGAGTATTTTTATTTGAACCGCCAGAACGAGTGCACCAATGGACCTAGCTTGGAACTTGGAGGTATCTCAATTCAGCGTCGACAGGGCGCCGTCTTCCTCCTAATAGTTTGCCGAGTCATCCCAAAGACTGGAATCAGACTTGGTTCTATTGTCAAGACAATTCACCAGCAAATGAGAAACCACTGCCGGGTTATCGCGCAGAGCGTCTCGACTCCAAGTTTGCGCTCCCTGACAAACTCACTGCCGCCGAACGGAAGAAGCTTATTCCATCAAAAAGGATTAACGCCTTATTGGGGACCGGCTTAACTGGGGTTGACTTGACTCGTTGTTGGGTCTCATGGCTGGTCATCCCTCTAAGCCGTCGATCCAAATTGATGTATGAATATGGTGGTGGCCCAAATGACTCTCTTCATCACAGCTCCGTTCAACTTACTGAAGAAGATATTGTTTCAATGTCAACTATTCTGGTGAACGGCAAATATGAAGACTGCAGTAAAGTCGGGTTAAACCCCTTATGCAAACTTAACCCAGCGCCTGAGGTAAGAACCCCCTGACCTTTTTTCTCTTTGTATTTTTCTTAGCAATTTTAAATACCTGCATGACCTTTTATCTTGTTTACTTGTTTACAGGCTAAATCTGACTTCTGGGGAGCCAAATATGATCATGAAGCCGCCAAGAAGGCTAGAGCCGTCGCCATGACCGCCAAAAAGACGACCTGGAGATCCAAGAAGAAAAAGAGCACAGCTGAGGACCTGCTAAAGCTCGATGATTCTGAGTCGGAGGTAGCCCTTGACTCCCTTGGCCAGTTTTTTAATAACCTTATTGACACTGATTATTACCAAGACGACACGGGGGCCAGTCAGGCCGGAGAAGAAGAGGTAATTATTTCCTCCGACTCAGACCATTTGCCAAGACAGAAACTTCGACTCGTAACCCGAAAAGTAAGGTTTTCGCACCCTTTGGCTTATTTGGACCCTCATTTTCTTTTGAAAAAGCAGCAACACAAGAGCCGTCGTCAAGCCAGGAAAGATGACGAGCCGCCTTCTTTTGTACAACAAACTCCTCAAAAACGCCAAAATTAGATCTCTTTTATATTCCTCTTCGGCTTTCATTAATGATTCTATTCTCTTGTATTACTGACGTTATTTTGCCCTTTGAAGGAGGTTTCTCGCTCTTCTGGCGACTCGTCTCAGACGCAATTTCCGGCCTTTAAGACTGCCCCTGGGTAAGGAAAAAATCATCTTTCCTCCATGTCTTTAAAAATCGCACCGTTGCACTAATTGTCTTATAGAATCCTTCTTAGTGGCCAAGACAAGTCAAAGAAGGCCAAAGTGGTTAAACCGGTGGAAGACCCGTCAGTTCTTGCACCTGAACTGGCTATGCCAACTTCTCCCCCTCAAACTGAAGCGCCAGAAGATCCGGTTGTGATGGCTGAATCGGACCCTCCTGAACCGTCAGCTGATGAGACCACTCTCAACCCGGCTATAACTGAACTATCCAGTTCAGCTGACGCACTGACAACCTCTGACACTGACGTCTTGATTACTGGTAGCCGGTTTGTTGAGCCAGGGAACCCCACCATATTAGCTTGACACATTGCTAAACAAGAAGCCTTAGAGAAGCAGAAGGTGTGGTTTGATGTCTCCCATTACACCCATCGCAATGTCAATGACGTGCTGTCCGGCTATCTCAGTCATGTGCACTCCAGCCGTGACTCGGAAATCGAGATGGTCAAGCAATTGCAGCTGAAGTATGAGGTATGCTCTTCCGCCTTACTTATATTCTACCAGCCCCCAAGTCTTTAGATTATGGTAAACCTGAATGATCTGTGGACTTATGATATAGGCTAAAGCTTTACCTTTAGATTTTTCTGAAGTCCAACATATTAGTATAAACTTCACCTGTAGTCCCCAAGGGCCGGTTCACTTGATCATAAATGAGCCGGTACTTAATTTCATAACTGTCTTGTGCCAGTCCCAATAAATATTGTAATCCGGTTTAATCTTTGAGAGACTTACTGAATATCATGCATTAGCCCCCAAGTGCCAAATACTGTTACTTTGTAAGGTACTTGGGACTTGAAATATATAAGAATCATAAGAAATTGTTTTGCAAACATTAGCCCCCAAGTGCCAAGTGTTATTACTCTGTAAAACACTTGGGACTTGAAACATATAAGAGTCATAAAAGATTTCTTTGGCAAACATTAGCCCCCAAGTGTCAAGTAGTATTGTAGTGCAAAGTACTTGAGACTTGAATCTTTATAACTTTTAGTTTAAGCCTTGACACACCTGTGTATGTTTTGTAGAATGCCCTATCTGAACTGGGCTCTCAACTAACTGGCGCAAAGACCCGGCTGGCGGATCAAGAGGCAGAAATCAAATCCGCTGATTCTAAACTTCAATTGAGTCTTTCTGAGACGGAAAAATTGAAAACCAGCTTGATTGCCAAAAAGAAATCCTGGGCCGAAGAAAAGACGTTGCTTACACAACGCACCAAAAAAGCTGAAGCGGCTCTTGAGGAGGTTACCACGGAGCTGACCGTCTTAAAGAACCGGGTGTCTCAAATGGTTTCCGCCATCTTTGGTAAGCCATCTGTACTGATCTTTTATACCTTCTTTTGACCTGGAATATAAACCGCCTGCTGACCCCTTGTTTACAAAATATGTGTAGGCCCGCGAAGTAAGAATCTGAGCTAAGATAGTGTGACTAAACTGAAGGCGGTCTATACTTTAGTGGAGCAGTTCTACACTAGCACTCAGCGAGCACTTGCTGCTATCTCTCCTGCCAATCAAGGACCCAACCGGCTCAGTGATGTCTTGAAAAATTGTCAATCTTACCCGCCAGGTTTCAAGAAGTCAAACGATCCTGTGCCAGAGCTGGAGCCTTGACTGCCCTGAGCCGCTCCAAAGCCTGGGTGCCAGATCTACACCCGGCGGACGTAGCCAGGGGGTACCCTACCATGAAGGAAGACGGGTCTCTGTTTGAGCAGGATGACTTTGTTGCTTGCGTGAGGGAAGTTCGACCTCAGGCTACCATTCTTGGAGATGAGACCAACATTGACGAATATCAATCGGGTTTTGATTTGGAGAATAAGAAGATGGCGACTCCCTCTTACAAGGTGACAGACCTTATCCCGCCGGTTCGTCAACATACGTTTGCTCCAGAAGTTGATCCGACTGGCCTGATTGATGATGAATCAGAATTCATTGCCGTGAACGGCTTTGACTAGTCCAATCCCAGCTTACAATTAATAGAAGGAGGTGAACCGGCGAGGGAAGAGTGAGAACCATCTTTGTGGGCTCTTTTAAAGCCTTGTAATAGATTTAGCTTGAAACAACTGCATATTTTGCCTATGCCATCGTGCATAAGATGTCGTGTGTGACTCTTTGCTTCCTGATGTCAATATATGCGTCACATTTATGGTTATCTGTAACATTTCAGCTCTGTTCCTGTAGAAAAGGAAAAAAAACCCGCTTGGCGGTTTAGCACCGAACAGGTCAGAATACCCAGTACATGACCAATGGTTTTATCATAGTAGAAAAACAGAACCAGACGTGAAAATAAACAAGGTTGAAATAACCTTTGATTAACACAGAAATAAACTGTTCATAAATAACAGTTATACCTGTATCTTTTGTATCTGGACCACCGGCTTATATGACCCGGGAAATGAGGTTGATGATCCAATCCATTTTTGAGAAGTCAATGCTTCTTCATGCCTGATGATCATCATGCCTGGGCGGCTTATTGTCAAGTAGTCAAGCTGGTGAAAAGACCGTGCTGATCGTTTAAAATTGAGACAATAAAAGACCAGTAAGGCAAATAGCAGTTTGCAATATAAATTAACCTTATAACTGAAAGTTGGGGGTTTCTGATTCGAATACGACCAGTAAACCGGACCAAAGGGGCTAAGCTAAGATTCGAATACGATCATATAGCCCCCGGTGGCTTTGGCGTTGCGCCGATCAAGAGGGTACCGATAGCTATGTTCTCTTTGGTTCGAATACGACCTATGTTTGAACAGGAAGCCCCCAAATGACCTTGAGAGGTTTTTAACGACCCTGATTCTAATACGATCCAAGTCGGACCCAAGAGGGGTTAAGCTATGATTCGGTACAATCAAGAATCCCCCTAGTGCGTTTGGCTTTGACCCGATCAAGAGGGTTACGACAGCTATGTTCTCTTTGGTTCGAATGTGACCTATGTTTGAACAGGAAGCCCCCTAATGACCTTGAGGTTTACAACTAGATTCGAATACGATCATAAGCCGGACCAAAAGGGTTAGACTTGATTCAGATATGATCAGCTCCTTAATAGTCATTTAAATAGTGAAAAAGAGTAAAGATATATAATATTTGAAAGGGAAAAGGACAGAGGTCATGCTTTGTTACTTATCATAGTATATACAACGTCAAAGTATGTACACGACTAGAGCCGGTGGCTCAGGTGTAGTATGGCCGAAATTGAGCAATGTTCCACGGCCAGCGGGTCTCCTCCTCCGACTTACGTGAGTCTTTGTGTTCTCCGATATCGATGAGGTAATATGATCCGTTGTTTAAATTCTTGCTAACCACAAAGGGTCCTTCCCAAGGCGGGGATAGCTTGTGTGCATTTGACTGATCCTGGATGAGCCGGAGCACCAGGTCACCTTCTTGAAAAGTCCTGGACTTAACCCGACGGCTATAATAACGGCGCAGGTCCTGTTGATAAATTGCTGATCGAGCCGCTGCTAAGTCTCTTTCCTCATCTAACAAGTCAGGCGCATCCTGTCTGGCTTGTTCGTTATTAGCTTCAACATAAGCCGCCACACGAGGCGAGTCATGACGGATGTCACTAGGCAGCACCGCTTCCGCCCCATAAACCATGAAGAAGGGTGTATAGCCCATGGATCTGTTAGAAGTGGTGTTGATACTCCACAGTACCGAGGGTAACTCCTCTACCCAGCAACCCAGCGTCCATTGTAAGGGAACCATGAGCCGGGGTTTGAGACCTTTTAAGATTTCCTAATTTGCTCTCTCAGCCTGCCCATTAGATTGAGGGTGGGCTACAGAAGAAACATCCAGCCGGATGTGCTCTCTTTGACAAAACTCCACCATAGCTCCTTGGGACAAATTAGTGCCATTGTCAGTGATAATGCTGTGTGGAAAACCGAAGCGAAAAATCACCTTTTTCATGAACTGAACCGCCGTGGCTGCATCACACTTACTCACTGGCTCTGCCTCCACCCATTTTGTGAATTTGTCAACTGCCACTAAAAGATGTGTTTTTTATCCTTGGACCTTTTGAAAGGTCCAACCATGTCAAGCCCCCAGACTGCAAACGGCCAAGTGATTGGAATCATCCGCAATTCCTGAGCCGGCACATGCGCTCGTCGTGCAAATTTTTGACATCCATCACATCTACTGACCAGATCTTCTACATAAGCGTGAGCCGTCAATCAGTAAAAACCATGAAGAAAAGCTTTGGCCACAAGAGATTTTGACCCGGCGTGATGACCACAATCCCCTTCATGGATCTCATGGAGTATTTCTTGGCCTTGTTCAGGAGAAACACACCGTTGAAACGCTCCAGTGATGCTGCGATGGTATAACTCTCCATCGGAAATCGTCATTGACTTGGACCGCCGGGTTATCTGTCGGGCCAGGGTCTCATCCTCTAGCAACTCGCCCCGGGTCATGTAAGCCAAGAACGGTACTGTTCAATCTGGGATGACGTGAAGAGCCGCCACCAACTGTGCCTCCGGGTCAGGAACGGCCAGATCTTCCTCTGTAGGTAACTTAACAGACGGGTTATGCAAAACATCCAAAAAGGTGTTATGTGGCACCGGCTTACACTGAGATCCCAACCGGCTTAAGGCATCAGTCGCTTCATTCTTTCTACGGTCAATGTGTTCCACTTGATAACCTTTAAAATGTCTAGCAATAGCGTCGACCTCACGGCGATAAGCCGCCATGAGAGGATCCTTGGAATCCCACTTGCCTGATACCTGTTGAGCCACCAAATCTGAATCGCCAAGGCACGAGACCCGGCTTAGACTCATTTCTTTAGCCATTCGAAGATCATGGAGCAAGGCCTCATATTCTGCTGCGTTGTTAGTACAAGGAAACATCAATCACAACACATAACAAAATTTATCACCCCGAGGGGAAGTTAATACAACTCCAGCCCCCGAGCCTTCCAACTGTCTGGACCCATCAAAGTGAATCGTCCAATATGTGTTGTTTCGTTTCTCCTCTGGTATCTGCATCTCTGTCCAGTCATTAATAAAGTCAATCAGCGCTTGAGATTTGATCGCAGTTCGTGGTACATACTTCAACCCATGAGACCCAAGTTCAATGGCCCACTTGGCGACTCGTCAGTAGCTTCTCTATTTTGAATGATGTCTCCCAAAGGAGCAGAGCTAACCATAGTGATTGGGTGACCCTGAAAGTAATGTTTGAACTTCCGGCTTGCCATGAAGACCCCATAAATGAGCTTCTGTCAATGTGGATATCTTTGTTTAGATTCAATCAACACCTCACTGACGTAGTAAACCAGCCATTGGACCGGATGTTCCTTGCCAGCCTCCTTGCGTTCCACCACAATTGCCACACTAATAGCTCGTGAGTTAGCGGCTACATATAACAATAGCGGCTCTTTCTCAACAGGAGCATCAAGAACCGGCGGCTCAGCAAGCTGTTTCTTCAAATCATCAAAGGCAGAATTTGCAGCTTCACTCCAAACAAAGTCATCCGTCTTTTTCATCATCTGATACAAAGGCATCGCCTTCTCCCATAACCGGCTTATGAACCGGCTCAGAGCAGCAACATGACCCGCCAGCCGTTGAACATCATTGATGCATGCTGGTTTGGCCAGGGATGTGATTGCCTTAATTTTCTCCAGGTTAGCTTCAATACCTCGGTTGGACACCAAAAAACCCAAGAGTTTGCCAGCTGGGACTCCAAAAACACACTTGGATGGGTTAAGCATCATCTTGTAGACCCGGAGGTTATAAAAGGTCTCCTTCAGATCTGTTACCAAGGTTTCCTCTTTTCTGGACTTCACCACTATATCATCCGCATAAGCATGCACATTACGCCCAATCTGATTGTGAAGGCAATTCTGCACACACCGTTGGTAAGTCGCCTGGGCACTCTTAAGCCCAAAAGGCATAGACACATAGCAGAAGGCTCAAAACGGAGTGATGAAAGCTGTCTTCTCCCGGTCCTTGATTGCCATCTTGATCCGATGATAACCTGAATAAGCATCCAGAAAACTCAAACGCTCACAATCCACCGTAGTATCAATGATCTGATCAATACGAGGGAGAGCAAAAGGGTCAGCTGGACAAGCTTTGTTTAAATCGGTGTAATCCATACACATACGCCAGGTGCCGTTCTTCTTGAGTACAAGCACCGGGTTAGCCAACCACTCTGGGTGAAAAACTTCCAGAATGAACCCGGCCGCCAAGAGCCGGGCCACCTCTTCTCCAATGGCCTTGCGCCTTTCCTCGTTAAACCATCGAAGAAACTACCTGACCGGCTTAAACTTCGGATCAATATTAAGAGTGTGCTCAGCGAGTTCTCTCGGGACACCTGGCATGTCAGAAGGTTTCCATGCAAAGATGTCCCAGTTCTCACGGATGAACTCGATGAGCGCGCTTTCCTATTTTGGATCCAAGTTGGCACTGATGATGAACTGCTTGGATGAGTTGCTAGGCACAAAATCAACCATTTTGGTGTCATCAGCTGACTTGAATTTCAACACCGGTTCATGCTCCGTTGTTGTCTTTTTTAAAGACGTCATGTCTGCCGGGTCAACATTATCTTTATAAAACTTTAACTCCTCTATTGCACAAACAGACTCAGCATAAGCGGCATCTCCTTCTTCACACTCCAGGGCTATTTTCCGGCTTCCATGTACTGTAATGGTGCCTTTATAACCCGGCATCTTGAGCTGCAGATATACATAACATGGCCGAGCCATGAACCTGGAGTAAGCCGGCCGTCCAAACAGAGCATGATATGGGCTTTTGATCTTAACCACCTCAAAAGTTAACTTCTCAGCCCTGGAATCATATTCATCCCCGAAGGCTACTTCCAGTTCAATCTTACCAACTGGGTATGCCGACTTGCCAGGTACAACACCGTGAAAAACAGTGTTGGATTGCTTAAGACTCTTATCAGTTAATCCCATCCGACGGAATGTCTCATAGTAGAGGATGTTGATGCTACTGCCTCCATCCATGAGCACTTTAGTGAATTTATATCCACCAACCTAAGGCGTCACTACCAAGGCTAAGTGACCCAGATTATCAACCCGGGGAGGATGATCTTCTCTTCTCCACACAATAGGTTGTTCTGACCACCTTAAATAACATGGAATCGCCGGCTCAACGGCATTGACAGCCCTCTTATGAAGCTTCTGGTCCCTCTTGCATAAACTAGTGGTAAATACATGGTATTGCCCACTATTCAACTGTTTTGGGTTGCTCTGATATCCGGACTATTGCTGCTGATTACCTTGGCCGGGTTGTGGATTATAACCTCCCTGGTTACCCGTATGGCCCTGACCGTGAAAACCGCCTCCACCCGAACCGGCGCCCGGGCCATGAAAGCTGCCTCCACCGGAACCGCCGCCAGTCCCGTGATTTCCATCGAATGTGTTTGAATTTTTAAATGCCTTCATGATTGTACAATCCTTCCACAGATGGGTGGCTGGCTTCTCCCGGGTGCCGTGTCTTAGGCAAGGTTCATTCAATAGTTGCTCGAGGGTGGGACCTGACCCACCTGACCGAGGGGGTTGCCTACCCTTGCGCCGTTGATTCTTGCCCTGTGCATTGGTGTTAGCCACAAATTCGTTAGCCTTACGTTTATGACCTCCTTGATTTGTCGGGTTATACTGGTGACCCTTGCTGTTGCCGTTCTTCTTTCCCTTCCCTGTTTTTTCTTCATCATACAGGGGATCCTTGGTACTGTCAGAATCAGCATACTTGACCAGAACTGCCATCAACTAGCCCATGTCATTGCAGTCACGCTTGAGCCGCCCCAGCTTCTGCTTCAGAGGTTCAAAATGACAATTTTTCTCCAACATTAAGACTGCCAAGCCAGCATCCATCTTATTCGATGAGTGTATTATCTCCTTGACCCGACGCACCCAATGGGTTGTGGACTCCCCTTCGTCTTGCTTACAATTAGTCAGGTCCACGATTGACATAGGTTGCTTACATGTGTCTTTGAAGTTCTGAATGAACCGGGCCTTCAACTCCGCCCATGAGCCGATGGAATTGGGCGGCAACCCTTTCAACCAAGTGCGAGCCGTTCCATCCAACATCACGGTGAAGTACTTAGCCATTGCTGCATCGCTGACCTCCAACAACTCCATTACCATCTCGTAACTCTCAATCCATGCCCCAGGCTGCAAATCGGCTGTGTAGTTAGGCACTTTATGAGGCCCCTTGATGTCTTTCGGTAAGCGCTCATTACGTATAGCCGGCACCAGGCAAGGAACACCTCCTGTTCTTGTGGCTACTCCTGCCTCAACAGACGTTGCTGGATAAACCGGAAAAGTTTGATGAGCCGCCTGCTCAGCTGCCAGTTGAACCACCCGCTCAGCCTCTTGTCAGATCCTCTCCTGATCCGCTAAGTTAAGGGCTCCAGCCTGCACCGGCTCATGCCTGCGCAGTTGGTTACGGCGTTGAGCGTTGCTTGACATATCAGCTGAGTCCATATTCCTGCTATAGCTCGGGCTCTGGCTCGGGCGAGGGGTTGAATGGATTCTGTCTCGACTGTAAGAGTACGCATCCTGGTGCGCCAGAGCCGTCTGAAGAAGTTCTCTCACCCTTCGTGTTTCGATTACTGTCGGAGAGTCGCCTTCCATCGGGAGAGCCGCCAAACGAGCCGACACAGCAATGAGGTTTTCCAAAGGATTGGAGGAGTGACCAGGTGGTCTTGGCGCATAATGAGGCAGAGCGGTATACATACGAGGTGGCTCCATGGCTCGCGGCTGAACCGGTGCTCCGGATGTCGTGATCCGATTTGCCTCCGGCTGGTTACTTGGACCGGCACTGGGTGTACGGAAAAGGTTCCTAGGATCGAGCGTCAGAGGTAGACATGACTGAGTTTTCTGATGCCTTCTTCCCATGACCTCGTTTGACGTGTTCAGATCCACCGAGAGCCGGAAAGTCTCCGCTTGAACCTGCTGAGCACGAGCGTCCAAAGCCACCCCCGCGGCCATCCTGACCTCTTCTACTGCTAAATTTCCCTTGGCCTGTGCCATCTCTTCATGTACCCGTGCCACCTCCGCGTCATGCTGAGCTTTATCCGTCTGCTCTACCACGGCAGTCAATAGAGTCGTCAGCTTATCCATGAGGTCCATTAGCATCTGAGCCCAGGGTCTCCTGATCCGGCAGCTGCCGACCTGGTGGTTGTTGCTGCTGTAGCAGTGGAGTTTTGCCCGGGCTGAGTGCCTGCCATGAAGACTCCGGCTCGATTCGATGGCTCAAAGGGGTCCGGAATACTACTGCCAACGGAACAACCCCAAGCATGCCATCCTGCAGCTGATACAAAGAATCTGTCTCGCCTGTTGATGATGCAGCGTCAGAACAGATGGCCGTCTCACCGCCATCCACTGATCCTTCAGAGTATTCACCGCCGTGGACGCAACCCACGAAGGCATGCCTCACGGCAGGTTGAACCCGGGCGGATCTCGTGCACTGAGCCGTCTCGATGAGGTTGGTGTGGACGTCCGACTTAGGGCCCGATTCGCCGATCCGGCCGATGAAGACGTGAATTCCGCCGAAGGGGACCCGGTACCCGTACTCAATTGAGCCGGCCTCGGGGGCCCAGCCTTCATCGTCGATGTAGAGCTTGCCGCGACGACTCTTGGTCATCCGGCCCACAACGTATCCCTTGAGGCCTTCGAAGTTGCCCTTCAAGAACTCAAATCCACCGTGTGCTGGCCCCACGGTGGGCACCAACTGTCATGGAATTGTCATGGCAGATGTCCTAGCGAAAGGACTTAGTCGTAGGGCCATCGCAACTAGGAAGCTTAAAGGGGTTAATCGGGACAAAGGACACAAGAGGTTTTATACTAGTTCGGCCCCTTACGATGAAGGTAAAAGCTACGTCTAGTTGTGTTTGGAATTGCTTGGGGTTTCGAAGGCCTGAGAGCGAATATGCCTGTCCTGGCTTCGAGTTGTTGTCTCCTGCCCTAAGCCGCCGCCGGGTCGTCCCCTTATATACACGGGTTGACGCCTGGCAGCCTACAGAGTCCCGGCCGGCTTATAAAATGCGTCCAGCTCGGTGACTTCTTTTGCATGCCTTTCTTTACAAGTCTTTCCTTACAACGGCGGTTTACAATATTGGGCCTTAAGCCGCCTCTGGGCTTTAGCCTTCTATAAGTCTTAATAAACTATTGCCTTTGAATGTTAATGGGCTTCTTTTGTAACCCGCCATTGGGGTTGACCCGGCCCCTCCTGGGCGGGTCATAGCTGGTAGCTATATCCCCAACATTAGGCCCCAGGTTGACTTTGAACTTTGTTCTTTGTCAATCTTAAATACTTAGACGAAATCCATCTTCCTCTCTTCGCAGAAATTTTTGTAACCCGCCATGATGTCATCTCTTGAAAACACGAAAAACTATTATGACATCATCTCTCAACGGATCTTTATCCTTTAATGCCTTCCGAGAATCGAGGCATCCGTTTAGTTGGACAATCATTATTCGGGTCTTCCTCGATTTTCGCACCCGCCTGTTCGCTTATCCCCTTATAAATAGGCACGCCCCATTCTTTCTCATTCTTCTCTCTTCTTCGTCTTCTTCCTCTCGCAACCCCCGCTGCTGCTCGAGCTCCGCCGCCGTCAGAGAGCACCTCACCTCCGTCGACTTTGGCCGCTGCATCAACCGGAATCGGTCGAGAGAACGACGGCGACTCTCTGTGGAAGATTTGTGGCTGTAAGCGTTTCCCTTCTTGCTCCTCAGATCTGCATTAGGGCTTTCTAGGTTTCTGCGTGTTCTTCGTAGTTCATCACAGTTTCTTCATAGTTCTTCCATTGCAGCCTCTTCTTGATCAAAAAGAGATACATACTTGTGCGGTAGTTGTTTTGTGCCTACTCTTGATACTAGTAGATCCCTTTTCCCGGTATAAAGGCCTCATTAGGACTCACGAACTCATCTGTTCTAGACTTTTAGGTCTAGAATATTTTCCATTTTGAATAGCCATTTGATCTAGAATAATATCAAGCATTTAGGAAACTTGTTTGTCTCAACACTTAGCCGAATCTGTTTCTGGCATTTCTCAAATATCTGTAGTCATGGCGGCTTATTGTGCCGGCTATCTTTTCCTTATATGACATTAGCCCTTACTTAAGCCGCCATTACTCCTTTGTACCATCATCACTTGACTTTACCATTATCATTGAATTGAACCGGCATGTTACTTTCTTTTCAGTTCGTCTTTTGAACATCATGCCGTCAAAAGCACCGACTGTCTGCAACTGGGTTCCCTCAACAGTAACTGAGGATAATTTGAAGGAATTCTTCTCCATAGGATTTTTGCCAGGGAAGAATGTTATGTCTTACCGTGCACCTGACCCGGTCGAGGAACGGCCTAACCCAAAAGATGGTGAAGTTATTGTGTTCTCTGACCACATGAATCAAGTTTTTTCACCACCCGGCTCAAAGTTCTTTAGAGACGTTCTTCATTTCTTCAAACTCCACCCTAAAGATCTTGGTCCTAATTCCATATCCAATATCTGCAACTTCCAAGTTCTCTATGAAGTATATCTTCAAGAAGAACCGACTGTGGAACTCTTTAGAGAGTATTTTTATTTGAACCGCCAGAACGAGTGCACCAATGGACCTAGCTTGGAACTTGGAGGTATCTCAATTCAGCGTCGACAGGGTGCCGTCTTCCCCCTAATAGTTTTGCCGAGTCATCCCAAAGACTAGAATCAGACTTGGTTCTATTGTCAAGGCACTTCACCAGCAAATGAGAAACCACTGTCGGGTTATCACACAGAGCGTCTCGATTCCAAGTTTGCGCTCCCTGACAAACTCACTGCCGCTGAACAGAAGAAGCTTATTCCATCAATTAAAAGGATTAACGCCTTATTGGGGAACGGCTTAACCGGGGTTGACTTGACTCGTTGTTGGGTCTCATGGAGGGTCATCCCTCTAAGCCGTCGATCCAAATTGATGTATGAATATGGTGGTGGCCCAAATGACTCTCTTCGTCACAGCTCCGTTCAACTTACTGAAGAAGATATTGTTTCAATGTCAACTCTTCTGGTGAACGGCAAATATGAAGACTGCAGTAAAGTCGGGTTAAACCCCTTCTGCCAACTTAACCCGTCGCCTGAGGTAAGAACCCCCTGACCTTTTTTCTCTTTGTATTTTTCTTAGTAGTTTTAAATACCTGCATGACCTTTTATCTTGTTTACTTGTTTACAGGCTAAATCTGACTTCTGGAGAGCCAAATATGATCATGAAGCCGCCAAGAAGACTAGAGCCGTCGCCATAACCGCCAAAAAGATGACCCGGAGATCCAAGAAGAAAAAGAGCATGGCTGAGGACCTGCTAAAGCTTGATGATTCTGAGTCGAAGGTAGCCCTTTACTCCCTTGGCCAGTTTTTTAATAACCTTATTGACACTGATTATTACCAGGATGACATGGGGGCCAGTCAGGCCGGAGAAGAAGAGGTAATTATTTCTTCCGACTCAGACCATTTGCCGAGACAGAAACTTCGAGTGGTAACCCGGAAAGTAAGGTTTTCACACCCTTTGGCTTATTTGGACCCTCATTTTCTTTTGAAAAAGCAGCAACACGAGAGCCGTCGTCAAGCCCGGAACGATGATGAGCCGCCTTCTTTTGTACAACAAACTCCTCAAAAACGCCAAAATTAGGTCTCTTTTATATTCCTCTTCAGCTTTCATTAATGAATCTATTCTCTTGTATTACTGATGTTATTTTGCCCTTTGAAGGAGGTTTCTCGCTCTTCTGGTCGATCAGAGTACCTTCTGGATCATATTTGGTTGGATCGATCATGTGAGTGACTGTAGCCTCACTCCACTCTTCCTCGATCATGCAGTCTCGTACTAGTACTACAAGATTCAGGGGGGTTGGCGTCAGAATATCACGAGCTAGCTAGCTGGATCCTGCCACTGCCAGCCCGGATCGATGCTCATACGCTCTGTATCATTGATCGATCATGAGGTGGTCCTGGCGGGCAAGATCATCTAGGCGTTCATTCATCCAGGAGAGTCGCACACTTCCTACCAAAAGAAATTTGTCCGGACTTGCATTGACGTTGTTACGGACCACAGATTAAGATTCCACAACAGGGTGACAGTTTGGAGCTGATCTTTTTGTACGTAGAAAGAGAACACATGTGACATATTCAGAGCTGGTAGCTCTTCAGGAGCCCTTGGCGAATTTGCTTTTCATTTTTGGGAGCAATGTCCGGTACAGGCCACACATCAGAAATGACTTCCTTTTTTTAGGGAAACACATCAGAAATGACGGTCTGGTGTGTTCTCGGTCTCGAGCTCTGGGTGAAAACCCTAGGTTCGACCTAAGTTGGTCATACCTAGTAATGGCGACGTCTTTGCATCGTTACCTTGTTGAAAGCATTGCTCAGATACGCTCGGACTTGTTCTTCAGGGTGAAAACCTAGATTCTGGCCTCTTGATGTTGAACCCGGTGGCGATGATGTTGTTGCGTAATTCCCTTCCTGAAGGCGTTGCTATTGAAAAACTTTTTGGTCCTGGTGGTGTCTAAAGATGGATGGTGCAGATATGGTCGTTGTGGTAGTTTGTCGATCGCTGTTATGATCGCTTCGGCTTTTTTCGCTTAGGCATAGCTTTGTTCTTGTTGTGGAATTGTCATGGCAGATGTCCTAACGAAAGGACTTAGTCGTAGGGCCATCGCAACTAGGAAGCTTAAACGGGTTAATCAGGACAAAGGACACGAGAGGTTTTATACTAGTTCGGCCCCTTACGATGAAGGTAAAAGCCTACGTCTAGTTGTGTTTGGAATTGCTTGGTGTTTCGAAGGCCAGAGAGTGAATATGCCTGTCCTGGCTTCGAGTTGTTGTCTCCTGCCCTAAGCCACTGCCGGGTCTTCCCCTTATATACATGGATTGATGCCTGGCAGCCTACAGAGTCCCGGCCGGCTTATAAAACGTGTCCGGCTCGGTGACTTCTTTTACATCCCTTTCTTTACAAGTCTTTCCTTACAATGGCGGTTTACAATATTGGGCCTTAAGCCGCCTCTAGGCTTTAGGCCTTGTATAAGTCTTAATAAACTATCGCCTTTGAATGTTAATGGGCTTCTTTTGTAACCCGCCATTGGGGTTGACCCGGCCCCTCCTGGGCGGGTCATACCTGGTAGCTACATCCCCAACAGGTCTTGTATGACTTTGCTATTTCTCAACGTGTGTTTTTGTGTGTGCGTGTGTTGGTGTTGTCTCTGTGCATCCTAACACTACAGGAATCGCCCTATATGCCGAGTGCCACGGACACTCGACAAAGGCCCAAAAACCGTCGGCAACGCCTTTGCCGACTGTTACCTTCGGCAAAAGCCACCCGTCGTACACCTCTTCGGCAAATAGGAATTTGCCGAGAGCCAGAACACGGGCACTCGGCAATGCCTTTGCCGAGAGCTAAACAACCCATCGCGGCAAAATAAAGCAGCTAACGGATAAGTCCGTTAGCTCCTGACATGTGGGACCATGTAAACTTTGCCGAGAGGCACTCTCGGCAAAGGGAACCATTAGGAGGCTGGCACGTGTCGCCTCCTGACATGTGGGACCACGAGAGCAGGCCGAGGGCCAACTTTGCCGAGAGGGCCTCTCGGCGAAGGGAACTGGTAGGAGGGTGACACGCGTCACCTCCTGACATGTGGGACCAAGAGAGCAGGCCGAGGGCCAACTTTGTCGAGAGGGACTCTCGGCAAAGGGAACCAGTAGGAGGCTGACACGTGCCATCTCCTGACATGTGGGACCACGAGAGCAGGCCGAGGGCCAACTTTGCTGAGAGGGACTCTCGGCAAAGGGAACCAGTAGGAGGCTGACACGTGTCACCTCCTGACATGTGGGACCACGAGAGCAGGCCGAGGGCCAACTTTGCCGAGAGGGCCTCTTGGCAAAGGGACCCAATAGGAGGCTGACACGTGTCACCTCCTGACATGTGGGACCACGAGAGCAGGCCGAGGGCCAACTTTGCCGAGAGGGCCTCTCGGCAAAGGGAACCGGTAGGAGGGTGACACGTGTCACCTCCTGACATGTGGGACCACGAGAGCAGGCCGAGGGCCAACTTTGCCGAGAGGGCCTCTCGGCAAAGGGAACCGGTAGGAGGGTGACACGTGTCAGCTCCTGATATGTGGGACCACGAGAGCAAGCCAAGGGCCAACTTTGCCGAGAGGGCCTCTCGGCAAAAGGAACCAATAGGAGGCTGACACGTGTCACCTCCTGACATGTGGGACCACGAGAGCAGGCCGAGGGCCAACTTTACCGAGAGGGCCTCTCGGCAAAGCGAACCAATAGGAGGCTGACACGTGTCAGCTCCTGACATGTAGGACCACAAGAGCAGGCCGAGGGCCAACTTTGCCGAGAGGGCCTCTCGGCAAAGGGAACCAATAGGAGGCTGACACGTGTCACCTCCTGACATGTGGGACCACGAGAGCAGGCCAAGGGCAAACTTTGCTGAGAGGTCCTCTCGGCAAAGGGAACCAGTAGGAGGCTGACACGTGTCACCTCCTGACACGTGGGGCCACGAGAGCAGGCCGAGGGCCAATTTTGCCGAGAGGGCCTTTGGGAAAGGGAACCAATAGGAGGCTGACACGTGTCACCTCCTAACATGTGGGACCAGGAGAGCAGGCCGAGGGCCAACCTTGCCGAGAGGGAACTCGGCAATCATTCTCCCTTTACTGAGAGCCCCTCTCGGTAAAGGTGTCAGGTTCTACTGGTTGGTACACGTTTACCGAGAGGCCTCTCGGTAAAGGGTGCATTCTGTTCCAGTTTCACAGTCATTGCCGAGAGCCACCCTCGGTAATGGTGTGCCCAGGTGCCTTTTTTCCTATTTCTGTTTCTTTCCTGCAGCGAAACATATACAGCAGCAGCATATAGTTCATCACACATATATAGGCATCATTGAACAAAAGAAGCAATGATTGATTCTGAAAAACATTCCACATAAAAGCAATAGTGCATACAAGGTGAAATAGTAGTGAAGACACTCGACTACCACAAGTTTACAAGTCTCAAGATGCAAGAGTTCTCAACATACAAGGAACAGTTTCAAACATAACATAACATGAAGTTCACGCGATTTTGGAGATCGGAGTGATAACATCAACAATAGAAGGCATCATTCCGTTTGCTGCCCCAACTCCATCAACTGGAGTGATAACATCAACATTAGAAGGCATCATTCCGTTTGCTGCCCCAACTCCACCAACTTGAGGTGGAACTATCGGAACATTGTTCGACCCTTGTGATGGGTTGAGCTGTGATGGATTGACCCAATAGTGAGATGAATGCATATGGTAATGCCGAAAATGGTGATAGAAATAGTTTCAACGAAACTCACAATGTTCCACTCTGGCATCGGTGGCATCTCTGGCACTGGTTGGCCTTGCATGGAATAAAGATTGGCCACCATATGTTGTAAAGACTTCACTAGATCATCTTGTGCCTTCAGCTTGGCCCGGTTTTCATCTCGTTCTTTCTTGGTGTCAATCAGTCGAGTCTACAATATGGCAATGCAAATGTCATTCATGTTGAAATGCAAATATGCAGGACCATGAAGGATCAATGAAGAAGCACTCACCTGAATATCCTTAATAATGCTCACGGAATGTGGTACGTGACGCTCTACGGTAGGAGTAGAGCCAGTACTCATAGCACGGAGCGTGTTGACTCTCGAAAGGGAGGAGGTTATGACAGAATCGAGGTGAACCGCCATCCGGCCATTCGGTCTACCGCCTGCCACGGCAATGGCCACAAGAGGGTCAAACGGTAGCACGTGAGGATCAACGTCAGGCCCATACGTCTCCTTCAATTTTTTGGTGTATTTCTCTCCATCTGACCGGCTTTAGAGCTGATCCAGTCCCTCTCCGGGTGGACAGGGTCCTTGTCCTTGTCGTCTTTGGTACATTTGATGGTCCATGCCTCGAAGTAAGTGATATCCTTGCCAGTGTCTTCTTTTTGCAAAAGAAGCTATCCAAACAATCAAGGGAATGCTCACAAATGAAAGAGAACATGATGAAAAGAAAAGGATGTGGCTGCCTACATGTTTTGAGACGACACCTGGGATGGTGAGGTTGCCTTGACGGTGTCCTCGACCCCCATCAACTTACGCCATTTAGATATTGCTTTGTGTTAATCCTGCCACCCTGGATCTGTCCACCGTTCGACGATCTTCTCCCAGCACGGGCGTTTGTCAGCGCACCACCAAGGAATCACTTGTAAATTAAACAAATACATCTTAGTAAGGATTCTAATTTTGCGGCAAGGTAGGGAATAGCAAGCATCCATCGTCACTTGCCTTGAAGTAATTGTCCCGTGAAAGATGCGTCCCTCGAGCCTTCTGTTTGGAAATCCTATGGTTGAGATAGTCCGCGTGATACTTGACCACTAACTGGACGCGCTCCTCATAGTGCATGTCGTGGACTAGTTTCTTGGCAATATTCTCAATCACCACATTTGCACGATCCTTCTGACCATCAATGCATGTATAGAAATCCTACAAACATGCATACATGGGAGAAGGGTTAAATCATCACTATGGCAAATTTAAACCTTTCGGTATTGACATTTAGGTGTTTGAAAGGACTTGTTGATGAGGCGCGGACTAGCGAGATGCTAATTCACGCGTGTAGATGGCCCGATCTTTCACTGCGATGCTTGATCAACAGTTTTCCCCCTTGTTCCTCCTCGCAACCTTCAAGATAATTTTCACCTGTGTACGAAAATACACAAACGAAAATAATGACCCCCTCGGATCAGCACGTAGGCGTCGATGTGATGATCAACCCTCTGTCGCTAGTAAATTTCCATGATGGGAAAATCACAAATAATACACAAGATATAGCCGCCCGTAACTCGGACGTTTTTCTGTATATCTCATACTCGAAAATAAAACTCAAAACTAATCCATCCATCGGCCGTGGCCGAGCCCTTTTTATAGGCGATGCAAACTTGTGAAACAGACTCTTCTATAACCAACTAACTAAGGATTTAACTAATTAATTATCCGGCCACATTGATTACCTTCCAACTAACCTTGACTCAAAACGTGTACGTAACTAGTAGTACAACTTGACCCTCACGGTTGCCACATACAAGGAAAACTACAAGTCTATGGAATTCACGTGATCTGCCTCTACAGATAAATATACTTGATTAAATAAAACATGAAAACTTATCTTTAACAGATCCCATCAAATATATTGGCTTGCATGGAGTTTAAAAAGGAAGCTTCCGATCCTGATCTTCTCTGCAGGTGTACGAAATGTAGGAATTACATCTTCTGGCCTCGGTACCTCATTAGCATCCGATCTGAATCTTTTGTTGTATATTCTTCTTGGTACATGCACGGTATGACGAGAATCAACATGTACTAATTCCTTCTCAAATATAGGAGCAATTTTTGGTCTACAAAACTGATGCACAAGACCATCGTTTCCTCGACATAATTTGGTCGCATGCTTTACATTATTTTTCGCAACATTTTCATGACTTGACTCATTAAATGGCTCAGGTTCAGTAGGATTATCGATCAATGGTGTCATGCCCGCATCATCCTCCCTTCCTTGAAGAGAAACCGTCCTCGGTTTCAAGTCTATTTTTTGTACAACCTTCCTCTCCGAAACTTGCATCTCTATGATGATTGCACTGTCTGCCATTGGTTTTAACATGTTCTTTCTTCCATCATGCTTGAACGTGTATGTGTTGGATCTTCCAGCATGGACTGCATCATGATCAAACTGTCATGGTCTTCCCAACAACAGCTGACACGTATCCATTGGCACAACATCACAGTCCACCTTATCAATATAATCTCCAGCTGCAAACTTCACACGTACCTTATGTGTGATCTTTAATTTTCCGGAGTTGTATAGCCACTCTACGTGGTGCGGTTGTGGGTGTTGCCACATGAACAAACCCAATGCCTGCACAAGATCTTTGCTAATGACATTTGTAAAGCTACCACCATCAATTATCAACTTGCAAGCACGATTGTTGATCTTACATTGTGTTTTAAAAACACTCCATCGCTGCCCTTTAGGATCACCATCCTCCTGCACCTTCTTCACTAAGAGATTTAGGCCCTTCATCGCTGCATCAACTTCTTCTTTTATTTCTTCTACCGCTTCTCTTCTTTTTCGTAAACGATCTTTCCAATCAGCAGCGAACACATCCATTGGCATGGGAATAAAACAAATTTGTTTGCCCTTCCGTGATAAAGAATAACTATTTTTCTTGACATCCCGAACAGCCCCAACACGCTTGCACCATGGGTCCCCAAGTAGCAGATGGCACGACACCATGGACACAGGACAAACATGAAAAAAAAAATCCGCACAACAATATTTTCCCAGATCAAAAATTAGCAAAATCTGATGCGTAATTTTGATTTCACCTTTGAACCACTTCGGCGTGTACGGTCTTTCAAGAGGCGCCATTTTCAGCCCCAATTTTTCCACCACCTCGATGCTCACCATATTGACTGCGGTACTCTCATCGATTGTCAGATTGACACGTCATTCGTTCACGATGCAACGAGTGTGAAAAAGAGTGACCTCGCCAATGCCTTCCTCCTCCATCAATATGTTCCTGCTCAATATGTTGATGCTTGACTCCACAGACGATATTACAATCCGAGTCGCCGTGACTAACATTCGCTCTGATACCACTTGATGAGGCGCGGACTAGCGAGATGCTAATTCGCGCGTGTGGATGGCCTGATCTTTCACGTCGATGCTTGATCAATAGTTTGTCCCCTTATTCCTCCTCGCAACCTTCAAGATAATTTTCACCTGTGTACGAAAATACACAAACGAAAATAATGACCCCCTGGGATCAGCACGTAGGCGTCGATGTGATAATCAACCCTCTGTCGCTAGTAAATTTCCACGATGGGAAAATCACAAATAATACACAAGATATGGCCGCCCGTAACTCGGACGTTTTTCTGTATATCTCATACTCAAAAATAAAACTCAAAACTGATCCATCCATCGGCTGTGGCCGAGCCCTTTTTATAGAAGATGCAAACTTGTGAAACGGACTCTTCTATAACCAACTAACTAAGGATTTAACTAATTAATTATCTGGCCACATTGATTACCTTCCAACTAACCTTGACTCAAAACGTGTACGTAACTAGCAGTACAACTTGACCCTCACGGCTGCCACGTACAAGGAAAACTACAAGTCTATGGAATTCACGTGACCTGCCTCTACAGACAAATATACTTGATTAAATGAAACATGGAAACTTATCCTTAACAGATCCCATCAAATATATTGTCTTGCATGCAGTTTAAAAAGGAAGCGGTCGATCCTAATCTTCTCTGGAGGTGTATGAAATGTAGGAATTACATCTACTGGCCTCGGTACCTCATTAGCATCCGATCTGAATCTTTTGTTGTATATTCTTCTTGGTACACGCGAGTATGACGAGAATCAACATGTACCAATTCCTTCTCAAATACAGGAGCAATTTTTTGTCCATAAAACTGACGCACACGATCATCATTTCCTCGACATAATTTAGTCGCATGCTTTACATTATTTTCGCAACTTTTTCATGACTTGACTCATTAAATGGCTCAGGTTCAGTAGGATTATCGATCAATGGTGTCATGCCCGCATCACTTACCCAGAAATCGTTGACCACTCGCATGGCTCTGTTATCATAAACCCTCTGACGCATATCTAGGAAATCCGGTGCAAATTTGTAGTGATCTCATGACCAAGCTGGCTCAATGATACCATTCGGCAAAGTGACCAGTCCAGGATAATTTAACCTACAAAGACCCCCGATGATGCCACTCGGCGACCGTGGCAGACGCCTCTCACCACCTTTTACTAAGTTTCTACATTACGAAGAGTGAAGTCATATTATATGTGAGGAAATGACAAAAGGTACAATTTATATGGGATGAGTCGAGATAACCACTTACTTCTCTCCCATTGGTTTAATCAAAATGTCTCTATGCACATATGGACGTCTTGGAAGCTTTGAAGGACCACGCAACCACACTTTCCTTCTGGAAGTAGTGCTGATAGTCGAACCGCTCGGTTGCAAACCGCTCACCTCATGGTGCTCTGTCACCCGTGAGGGTCCATCCCCACCCTCAGAAACCTGACGAACAACCATCCTCCCCTCGGCGGCGGCGTCCTCCACCACCTCCTCCTCCTCAGCCTCCACCACCACCTCCGCAAAATCCTCCTCGTCCTCCTCCTCACACGGCTCATCCTCATCCTCTGTTTCCTCCTCCTGAGCATGGTGAAGCACTGCATCAGAGGGTCGAGGAGAAGAAAGAGGTGCTCTACGCCGGGCTGCTTTACGTACTCCTCATCCGCCTCACCTACTCCCCCTCCTCGTCCCCCTACTCCCCCTCCTCGCCCCCCTCCTCACCCGCCTCCTCCTGCCTCACCTACTCCCCCTCCTCGTCCCCCTCCTCGTCCGCCTCCTCGCCCGCCTCCTCCTCCTTCCTCACCTACTCCCCCTCCTCGTTCGCCTCCCCCTCCTGCCTCACCTACTCCCCCTCCTCGTCCACCTCCTCGTCCACCTCCTCCTCCTGCCTCACCTACTCCCCCTCCTCGACCGCCTCCACCTCGTCCGCCTCCTACGCCTCCCCCGCGTGGTACTCGACCTTGTTTCGCATGTTTTATCGGATGGGTGTCTAGACCCGCCAATCCTTTGGCCTTCTTGGCGGTTGTGGCAACCGATAAAGGAGCGGCCACCGCTTTCACCGGTCGAGCAATTTGATCATTGTACAGATCATTCACTTTTTCAAATTTTCCTTTGGAATCTTGTTGCTACCTGTCATGTTTCAATCACCTGATACGAAGAAGAACAAACCAGTTAGTACAGATGATACAACTTGATGTAAATACAATAAATATATCACATATGAAGAATAAATGGAATTGTCACAATAATACATATAGTTGTTACACATAGAAATACATAGAGTTGTTGCACACACGAATACATAGAGTTGTTGGGCACACGAATACATAGAGTTGTTGCACACACGATTACATAGAGTTGTTACACCCACAAATACATAGAGTTGTGACTCACATACATAGAGTTCTCACATGATTACATGGAGTTGTTAGAAATAAGGGTCAATATTAGGTGCAACATTTGGATCAGGGCTTTCATCATCGCTATCACGCCCGTTCATACATTCATCCTCGAAGTCTTCAGGGGGGCCCTCATCCTCATCTAGCCCCATGTGCCATCGCATAAGTAATGCCAAATCTCGAGGGTCAGAAACATCCTCGTATTCGTCCTCTGCATTATCTACTTCCATGTCATCCATGGCCTCATGTTCCATAGCATCATGTTCATGATGCACGCCATCATCTTCCTCTGCATCATCTTTGTCTTCGTCAGTGTCTGCTTCTTGAAAGAACTCTCCCTCGTATGTGTTAGGGTTTATATGGTAATCGTCCTTGTTTGGGGTAGGTACCTTGATACGCGGGGGTACCTTGTACACGACATCCCACTTCAAGAGATCAATATATTCCGTAGATGTGCACGCGTATGGGAGAAAAAACACTTGTGTAGCCTGTTGAGCCATAACATAGACATCATTTCCTGCATATTTCGATGCTCGTACAACTTCGACAAAGCCAATACTAGGGGTTCGTCTCACTGTCTCAGGATTGAGCCAGCTACATCTGAATACGATGGGCTTCACTCCTTATAAACCACAATACTGCAGCTCATAAATTTCTTTGATGGTTCCATAGTAGTGACGTCCATCTGTCCCTAGACAATAGACCGCACTATTTATTGACCTTCGATTGGGCCTCTCACGCGTGTGTTTATCAGTGTGGAAGCGATACCCATTCATGTCGTAAGCCTTAAATGACTTGGCCTCGTATTCAAAACCTTTGGCTACTTCTCTCACTTTGACATCCATATCAACCTCTTGATATGCCTACAAGATTAATAGGAGATTGTCTGGTTCATTAGTGGAAGCATTACCGACAAGTAAGATCAACTTGAAGTAACATAAAGTTAGAAAAGTTACTTTTCTTGAGAGCCAAGAAATGAAACCGCCATCAGCATTGGTATCTTCAAGAAGGTCTGTTGATTCTTCGTCGCTAGGAGGCCGTGGTAGCTTCCAGAATTCGTTCTGGAATTCCCTAGCAATGGGAAGAATTCGAGTTAGAACTCAAGACTAGTGAGTAGTTGTCAATAAAGGTGTTCTACACTTACTTTATGTACGGTTGCACTTCTTCCATGTTGGTCAAGACATAGATCATAATAGTCGACCACTCAGTAGGTGAAAAGTTCTTGGGCTTCAGTCCACTTGCTTTGCCACCTTGGCCTTCGAAGAGGCTAAGGTCGGAAACATTACTAGTGGGTTCTTCATTGTAACGAGGAGCTGGATTTAACCTAGTCTGAATACTGTCATGATAGTACTTTGTCGTGGTCGTGGCCACCTCCTCGTTCAGGTATGCCTCGGCTATGGAGGCTTCAATGCGGGCTTTATTCTTACATTTCCCACGAAGATGATTGAACTCCCGTTCAGGTGCATACTTCCATTGGAATTGCACAGGTCCTCCCATTCTAGCCTCATACGCGAGATGTAAGATCATATGTTGCATCGGATTAAAGAAACCTGGCGGAAATATCATCTCTAACTTGCATAGCAACTCAGGTGCTTGTTCCTCCAACTTTGCAACCACTTTATAATCTAGTTCTTTGGCACAAAGCTGACGAATGAAGTAGCTCAACTCCGCCAGCACTCGCCAAATATCCTCTCTGACATACCCTCGAATCATCACATGCATTATCCGCTCAAGCCATACATGGTAGTCATGACTCTTGAGGCCTCCTATTCGCTTTGTAGCCATATTCACTCCCCTCATGATATTAGCTGCATATCCATCAGGGAAGTACAAGGTGTTCACAATCCATTGGAGAATTTCCTTCCTTTGGGGCATTGAAGGGGTGAAAGGGGCTGGTGGCTTCTTCCAAGAATTACCTTTTGCACGAGGCACCAAATTTAATTTTGGCCTGTTGCATAGTTTGGCTTGATCGATCCTAGCCTGAATGTTATCCTTTGACTTCTTGGTGTCGAGGAGCGTGCCGAGTAAGGCCTCCACAATATTCTTTTCAGTGTGCATTACATCAATGTTGTGTGGAAGTAGAAGATCTTTAAAGTAAGGGAGCCTCCATAAGCTTGGAATGTGAGTCCACTGGTGTGTCTCTCCATATCCCACAAAACCTTTCCCATCGAGCTTTTCTTCGAGAGCATCTAACTCATCCTTAAGCTGGGCACCGGTCATAATAGGTGGTGGCGGGTCGTCAACAATAACACCTTTTTGGAAGTGCATAGCGTCTTGTCTTTATGGGTGATCAAGACGAAGGAACTACCGATGTTGGTCAAAGCATACATACTTGTGACCCTTAGCCAGCCAAATGAAAGTCACACGCTGTCGACACACAGGGCAAGGCCACTTCCCCTTTACACACCAACCACAAAATATCGCACATGCCGGTAGGTCATGTAGCGATATGTGGTACCAGATATGCATATTGAAGTGCTTCTTTGAAACGGCATCGTATGTACGGACCCCGTTGTTCCAAGCAACAAGTAAGTCATCCACCAATGGCTCCATATACACACTCATATGCTTCCCGGGATAGTTAGAACCTGGAATTATTAACGTCAGAAACATGTGATGTCGTTGCATGCAAACGCCAGGGGCAGATTCAGGGGGATAACATATACTGGCCAACAACTGTATATGGCAGCCATCAAACCATATGGATTTCTCCCGTCAGTTGTTATCCCAACAGCTACACTCTTCCAGTCATCTATTTTCTTATGAATTTCAACAAATTTCTTCCATGCTTCAGCATCCCGTGGATGTTGCATCTTTTTTTGTATTGTACATCTTCCCTTCGGCGGTTGTCGGTGTGAAAACCAGCGGATCTCGGGTAGGGGTCCCGAACTGTGCGTCTAGGCCGGATGGTAACAGGAGGCAAGGGACACGAAGTTTTACCCAGGTTCGGGCCCTCTTGATTAATATTGATGATATGGGTAGTACAAGAGTAGATCTACCACGAGATCGGTGAGGCTAAACCCTAGAAGCTAGCCTATGGTATGATTGTTGTATATCTCTATCGACTAGCCTGGCCTCGGTTTATAGAATGCACCAGAGGCCTAGGATAACAAGAGTCCTAGCCGAATACGCCGGTGGGGTGGAGTCCTTGTCTTGATCGCCAAGTCTTGTGTAATCTTCCTTGTATGCGGCAGCTGTCCGAACTGGCCCATGAGTATGCGGCCATGGGGTCCTCGGCGCAACCCAACTGATCGGGAGACGATGTGATGAGTACCCCCTAGTCCAGGACACCGTCAGTAGCCCCCTGAACCGGTCTTCAAGTTAGGGACGCTCCTCGATTCTTCCGAACTGTTCTTCATCTTCGGTTGACGGTCTTGAAAACTGGTGTAACAAATCTTGTCATCTTCGATCTTGAGGATCGCCGAAATGCATTCAGCGAGTTTACACGTCGGGTATCCGAGGAGCCCCTTTAAGTTTCTGGACTTTATCAATGCCTTGTTATTTTTATGCCACACCTCGGGTTTGAAGTTGTTCCCGGGAGGCAGTGTCCTCTTGCGTCCGAGCTCTAACACCGGACTGCATTCGAGGTATCTTTTGCGGACGAGCACCAATGCCGGACCGCTTCCGAGCTCCAACGCCGGAATGTATCCGAGCTCCAACGCCGGACTATGTCCAAGCTCCAACGCCGGACTGTATCCGAGCTCCAATGCCGAACTATATCCGAGCTCCAACGCCGGACAGTGTCCCAGCTCCAACGCCGGACTATATCCGAGGTGTCATATCACCTTGGTTCAAAAAAGTTGAAGGAGTTTAGCCGAGCTTAATGCCGGAAATGCCCTCTATGGAGCCAGCCACTAGCGCCCGAGCTTTATGCCGGACTGCTTCCGAGGTGGTGCACCACCCCGACTGTGGGCCGATTTTTTGTCAATATTTTTTATTATTGCAATTTATTCCCTACCGAGATATATGGCCAGTAGCCCTCAAGGTGTGTATCGGTCTAAAACCTGAGATGCACCTGAAGGATGACGTAAGACCGCTGATCCTAGTAGCCGCTGAGACTCAGGTTGATTTGCAAAATCGGCCTGAGGATCAAGTCCTAACTCGGCAGAATACTTCGGGACACAAAAAGCGGCATGCTTAGTCCTCGAGACTCAGGTTGGGTGCGGCCGACCAACCTGAGGATCAAAATCTCCTCGGCAACAGTATTGCACTTAAAATTTTCTGCATTGAACAGGTAATGCAGTAACCCCCGAGACACTGGTCGGGTGGCAACACCAGATCAGGGGATCAATGTGCCCTTTAATATTTGTAAAGAATAAGGCCGAAGCCCAGTAGCCCCCGAGCCTTAATGCGGGCACAGGTGGCCGAATTAAGGATCGATATCCATAGTAAAATCACAAATTATGTGTAATGACTCTATGTATCCAAGTACTTTACGTCATTAATGCTTGGATCCTCATTGTACAAAACTTTGTTGACCAACCATCGGCTTCCACCTCCTCAGCTGGTAGCCGAGGAGTGTTTGTCCTACTTTATAAAGCCTTTATGAGGGCAAAGATTTACAACAAACAAGGCAATCTGGCCATACGGTTTAATGAACAAAGGTACGCAGAGAGATATGTTATATTACTGTTTAACATAAGAAATGTCTTCCAAAGAAAATAGTCCCGCTATCGGTTCCTTTCTTTGGGTTGTCATCCTAAGCATGATCATGCAGCCTCAGCTCTAATGTAAGAGCATAATATCGAGGATTTAGTTTGGGAGGCCAGTTAATAGCCCCCGGTAGTGTTCGGCGACAGTCGAGGTCAAGCCGTAAACACTTCGGCCATTGTTATGAATGGCCCGTCATTTAACACTGTCATCGGATTGCTGACCAGTTTACGCTTATTGTGACAGTCAGTTTTCGGCTTTCTCCACTGAGGTGCTTAACCATCTGAGCTGGAAGCACAATCGCAGTGGTTCTCCCTTTGCACATCTAGCCGAACAAAGCGGAACATAGGAGGCAAGCGCAGGAGCCGGGCAACCCAACTATTGACCGAAGACACAATTCGAAACCAATGCATATATAGTGAGATCCGAGAATGTTTTTGCCGAATCTATAAAGGTGTCCGGCATTGCACTGCGAGACTTGTGCTAAAAACACACAAATAGTTTAAAAGTGCCATAAGCTTGGAAAACCAAAAAAAACGTCAGTAAAAACTTGACGTCCGAACAAGATCAAGTGTTCGGTGCCAATCCGAAAATTGGGGAAAAAATCGTGCTTCTATCGTGCATTAATATTACACATCCGATCTCAAGACTTCAAGCGGGTCAGCCTACGGCTGCAGCCTCCTATCCCGAAGGCGGAGTGCTTCTCGTTAGACCAGTTTAGCAAACTAAACTCGAGCGATCACTAGAGAGAAAATGGGTTATCTGGCTATTGACCACACACTCACGTCGAAAAAGGAGCGATAGAAAAAGACTTTGCAACAACCAAGAAGAAAACACATTTAAAATAGCTCATATAAATTTTAAGAGCCCCCAAGTGACTTGGGTAAAATATTTTATGTATAATGATTGTATGTACCGAAGTACTTATATCATATCTTTGTTCAACCAAACTTTAAACGCGTCTTAACCGACCGTCGGCTTCTCCCTCTTCGGTTAAGGACCGAAAAGTGTTATGTACTCCACCTGTCGAGAATATCGATAGTGTTTCCGATAACCAGGCAACCGGGCCATAAGGCTGTAACAGAGAAAGCGCGCTCAGGGAACTTATGCTATATTACAGACAAAGTGTAAGAAGCATCTTCGAAGAAAATAGTACCCCCACCGATACCTTTCTTCGGTGCTCATTATTACTATGAGACTTGTGCAATAGATTTTTTGTACTCATGAGTTCCGTTGTGTGCCAACCATGATTGAAAACAATAAGAGCGCTAGCTTTCGGCTTCACCCAGTCCGAGGTCAGAGCTCGGAGGACCCGGTCGTGACAATCGCAGAGGTGCTCCCTTTACTCCCTAGCCGAACAATCGGGAATGTAGGGGTAAGCACAGGAGCCAGGCAACCCAACTTGCAAATCGCTTAAGTCAATATGGTGCATATTGTGGCGTAATACATGAACAAGGAACGAAGCCGTACAAGTATAATCATATGCAAGAGGAAAAGCTTCATAAAGGAAGCCCCCAAATAAACGGGGTATTTGAATATGTGTGTCACAAACAAAGTTTGGACAAGGAAATTTTTTACAAGCAACTTTTTCCCAAAAAAGTATAATGCTTGGTCGAACCGAACACAAGTTAAAAATTAAAACTTTGAGCATGAAAGCGACTTAGCTGGTTAATGTGTTCGACATTGATGACGCGGTCCGAGCTTGATGCGGGACAAGGTTCCATCCCCCAAGCCGGTCCCGAGGTGGTGGAGCGGAGAGCTCAACACGCCGAAGTGGTGACATAGCGCAGTCAATGCAGACCGGCAGAGTGATGCCGAAGTCCCCGGATCATTTTCCTGTGCCCAAAAAGTAGTGCAAACCGGAGATAATAGTAATAATAATTATTTAAAAAATTGTTGCATAATAAATAATTTATGCAAAGTGAGTAATAAAAGAAATATGGCCTGGCACCGAAGTCAATGTCAATGCAGGGCATTGGCGTGATGCGGTAAAGGCGTGGCAAAGCCTGAATTCACAGGTCGGTCCGAGTTCCGGATGCGGCGTTCGCCGGACTATGTACGGAAACTGACCGAACCACCACGCGACCGTCGTTAATGCGGCCATCATTTGATAGACCTTTGTACAGATGATGGACAAACCAGAGTAATAATTTCTTGGGAATAATAAACCCAAACAAGCAAAAAAATACTCGGATTAATAGCACCTAGTTTATTTGTTGTAGCAATCCGAAGAAAGGTGATTCCCAAAATTGGGACTCGATCCGCACACCCATTGCCTGAATGGCGATAAAGCGATGGTATGGCGATGCTGGCAAAGGTTCGCTCGCCGAGGCAAAGCCCTCGGTCCAGCTAACATGACGGAGCTGGTCGGCTAGTGATGCCGAAGTCTCCGGAGTAGGTTGATGAAGAGATGGCGAAGCCCCCGGTCCAGCCGAGATGTCGAAGCCTCGATGTCAGCCGATGAGTCGAAGTAGGTCGGTGTGATGGACACCAGCTTGAAGAAGCAATAGTACGGCCCTGCCGATGCAGGTCGTGACGTGGTCGATGCCGGCTTGATGAAGTGACCGTGCGGCGATGCCGGTATGCCTGCTCCGTGTAATCCGTGGGGCAGCGATGTTGGTGATGATTTATCCTTAGCGATGCCGAACTTTTGTTCGGCTTGCCGAGATGATGATCGAAGGAATTGAGCTCGGCTCTATAAAGCGGCGACGTGTGTAGCGCAGGTCGGCAGCCGTGGAGCAATACCGCCGGACTGGTTTGACACCAGCGTGATGGTGAAGATTACCTCGAAGGAGGCTTAAAATTTTATGGGTACGTGTTTAAAAACAACGCACAATACCATAGAAGAAAATTCCTTAAAATAGGTTGTCCAATATCACGTTCATAAAGAAACATGAATTCGGGTCGGATCCGTATTTGCGCAGAAAACAGATCCGAAAATTGGTCCACTCATCGGAAGTTTGCCGGAGTTTTAACCGTTGGATCGAGCTGAAATTTGGAGGGGTGGTAGATATGGGATTTCCTCAGTAGATGAACGGTTGGATCTTCCAAAGGACCTCCAAGCTGGGCTTTGGAGACCACGCCCTACACTCGTCAAGATTCCCGTCCAGATTTGACAGGGCTCCGGTATATCGTAGATTGTCGGAGATTCCTCCATCGGAACTCGACGAAATTTTCCAGGGTTGTTTTAGACTCAATTCCACACAATTCCACCAAACGAATCGTCAAAGCAATGCTCTAAGAGGTGGTGGCAGCGGATACAAGTTTGCTGTTCGGAAAAATAGCACGGTCGCCCGAGGGCAATGTTGACGTTGAGCCCCCGAGCTCCATGGATGATTCCTCCATGATCTTGATAGAGATCGGAGTTGATATTGATGAAGGCCCTCGTCTGAACATGACGATCGGAGATGGAGCATGGTCCTCGGTCGAGCCAAGGTGACTAGTCGAGCCGGCGACGAAGATGCCGGCATCGCAGTTGGCCTGCAGATGAGCCATCGATCCTTTTGTTGATCACACAGCGGAACTCTCAATGAAAGCACCAATGTCGGTGTCAAAACCGGCGGATCTCGGGTAGGGGGTCTCGAACTATGCGTCTAGGCCGGATGGTAACAGGGGGCAAGGAACACGAAGTTTTACCCAGGTTCGGGCCCTCTTGATGGAGATAAAACCCTACGTCCTACTTGATTAATATTGATGATATGGGTAGTACAAGAGTAGATCTACCACGAGATCGGAGAGGCTAAACCCTAGAAGCTAGCATATGGTATGATTGTTGTATATCTCTATCGACTAGCCTGGCCTCGGTTTATATAATGCACCAGAGGCCTAGGATAACAAGAGTCCTAGCCGAATACGCCGGTGGGGTGGAGTCCTTGTCTTGATCGCCAAGCCTTGTGGAATCTTTCTTGTATGCGGCAGCTGTCCGAACTGGCCCATGAGTATGCGGCCATGGGGTCCTCGGCCCAACCCAACTGATCGGGAGACGATGTGATGAGTACCCCCTAGTCCAGGACACCGTCAGTGGCCCATTGATAACCCACAAGTATAGGGGATCACAACAGTTTTTGAGGGTAGAGTATTCAACCCAAATTTATTGATTCGACACAAGGGGAGCCAAAGAATATTCTCAAGTATTAGCAGCCGAGTTGTCAATTCAACCACACTTGGAAACTTAATATATGCAGCAAGGTATTTAGTAGCAAAGTAATATGATAGTAGTGGTAATGGTAACAAAAGGTAACGATAGCAAAAGTAATGTTTTTGGTATTTTGTAGTGATTGTAATAATAGCAACGGAAAAGTAAATAAGCGAAGAACAATATACGGAAAGATCGTAGGCAATGGATCGGTGATAGAGAATTATGCCGGATGCGGTTCATCATGTAACAGTCATAACCTAGGGTGACACAGAACTAGCTCCAATTCATTAATGTAATGTAGGCATGTATTCCGAATATAGTCATACGGGCTTATGGAAAAGAACTTGCATGACATCTTTTGTCCTACCCTCCCGTGGCAGCGGGGTCCTAGTGGAAACTAAGGGATATTAAGGCCTCCTTTTAATAGAGTACCGGACCAAAGCATTAACACATAATGAATACATGAACCCCTCAAACTATGGTCATCACCGAAAGTGGTCCCGATTATTGTCAATTCGGGGTTGCCGGATCATAACACATAGTAGGTGACTATAGACTTGCAACATAGGATCAAGAACTCTCATATATTCATGAAAACATAACAGGTTCAGATCTGAAATCATGGCACTCGGGCCCTAGTGACAAGCATTAAGCATAGCAAAGTCATAGCAACATCAATCTCAAAACATAGTGGATACTAGGTATCAAACCCTAACAAAACTAACTCGATTACATGATAAATCTCATCCAACCCATCACCATCCAGCAAGCCTACGACGGAATTACTCACGCACGGCGGTGAGCATCATGAAATTGGTGATGGAGGATGGTTGATGATGACGATGGCGACGAATTCCCCTCTCCGGAGCAACGAACGGACTCCAGATCAGCCCTCCCGAGAGAGTTTAGGGCTTGGCGGCGGCTCCATATAGTAAAACGCGATGAATCCTTCTCCTTGATTTTTTCTCTCCGAACACGAATATATAGAGTTGGAGTTGAGGTCGGAGGAGCTCTAGGGGGCCCACGAGGTAGGGGACGCGCCCAGGGGGGCAGGCGCGCCCCCACCCTCGTGGCTAGGGTGTGGGCCCCCTGGTCTTGATCTTTTGCCAGTATTTTTTATTATTTCCAAAAATACGCTCCGTGGAGTTTCAGGTCATTCCGAGAACTTTTGTTTCTGCACATAAATAACACCATGGCAATTCTGCTGAAAACAGCGTTAGTCCGTGTTAGTTCCATTCAAATCATGCAAGTTAGAGTCCAAAATAAGGGCAAAAGTGTTTGGAAAAGTAGATACGATGGAGACGTATCACCCATCTCATATATTGGGCAGTTTCCTCAGTCATATAAAGCCTCTGGATCCTTTCTGTGAATGAAAGATATTGAAGGATATTGACGGCAATTGTCAGCTGCCTCTTGCTACCATCATCATCTATTACCTCAATATACCTAGAGGATTTGCAGTTGACACAATAATTCGTATCTTTATGTTCATTTCTAAATAACATGCATTTGTTTGGACAAGCATGTATTTGCTCATACGACATCTTAAGTGAACCGAGGATTTTGTTCGACTCGTACATGTTCTTTGGCAATATATTTTCTTTAGGCAACAGGCTAGCAATAACTGACAATAACTCATTGAAGCAAATTATGCTCATGTTATGGTTTGCCTTCAGGACCATTAGGCGTGCAATGCCATCTAGCTGAGTAACCTCTGTATGGGCGTGAAGGGGTTTTTGTGCCGCAAACAAAAGTTGCATGATACTCTTCAGGGATTTCTGGCGGCTCCTCGGAGTTTGGGTCCTCCCGCGGATCCGCACGGCGGATGTCATCTAACAGGTTTTCAATCCGAGTATCATATTCGCCGGTGCGTTGTCGCACCACCTCCGCCCTGGACTATTCTGTCTCACCGTGAAAGATCCACCGGTAATAGCCTGGCGTAAATCCATATTTGCCTAAGTGTTTACTCATAGTAATCTTATCTTTTTCAGTCTGGTTATCACACTCCGTGCATGGGCACCAAATTCCATGAACTGGCGTTTCTCCAGCAAATACCAATTCCAGGAAATCATTGGTCTTCGACCTCCACTCAGGGATCATACCCTCCATGCTGGGATGTCCGGTGTGTATTGATACGTTCATTTTGCATCATGCTTTTATATCGATATTTATTGCATTATGGGTTGTTATTACACATTATGTCACAATACGTATGCCTATTCTCTCTTATTTTACAAGGTTTACATAAAGAGGGAGAATGCCGGCAGCTGGGATTCTGGGCTGGAAAAGGAGCAAATATTAAAGACCTATTTTGCACAGCTCCAAAATTCCTGAAACTTCACCGAAGATGTTTTTAGAATATATAAAAAAATACCGAGCGCAAGAAGTTCACCAGGGGGCCACACCCTGCCCACGAGGGTGGGGGCACGCCCTACCCCCCTGGGCGCGCCCCCCTACCTCGTGGGCCCCCTGGTGGCCCTCCAATGGCCATCTTCTGCTATATGGAGTCTTTCGATGAAAAAAAATCATAAGCCATCTCCTCGGACGAAACTCCGCTGCCATGCGGCGAAACCTTGGCGGATCCAATCTAGGGCTCCGGCAGAGCTGTTTTGCCGGGGAAAAACTTCCCTCCGGGAGGAGGACATCATTGCCATCGTCATGACCAACGCTCCTCTCATCGGGAGAGGGAAATCTCCATCAACATCTTCACCAGCACCATCTCCTCTCAAAACCCTAGTTCATCTCTTGTATCCAATTCTTGTCTTCAAGTCCGGGATTGGTACTAGTAGGTTGCTAGTAGTGTTAATTACTCCTTGTAGTTGATGCTAGTTGGTTTATTTGGTGGAAGACCATATGTTCATATCCTATATGCATATTAATACCCCCTGATTATGAACATGATTATGCTTTGTGAGTAGTTACGTTTGTTCCTGAGGACATGGGAGAAGTCTTGCTATTAGCAGTCATGTGAATTTAGTATTTTTTTGATATTTTAATGAGATGTATGGTGTCTCTCTTCTAGTGATGTTATGTGAACGTCGACTACATAACACTTCACCATTATTTGGGCCTAGAGGAAGGCATTGGGAAGTAATAAGTAGATGATGGGTTGCTAGAGTGACAGAAGCTTAAACCCTAGTTTATGCGTTGCTTCGTAAGGGGCTGATTTGGATCCATATGTTTCATGCTATGGTTAGGTTTACCTTAATACTTTTGTTGTAGTTGCGGATGCTTGCAATAGAGGTTAATCATAAGTGGGATGTTTGTCCAAGTAAGGACAGTACCCAAGCACCGGTCCACCCACATACCAAATTATCAAAGTACCGAACGCGAATCATATGAACGTGATGAAAACGAGCTTGACGATATTCCCATGTGTCCTCGGGAGCGCTTTTCTCTATATAAGAGTTTGTCTAGGCTTGTCCTTTGCTACAAAAAGGATTGGGCCACCTTGCTGTACTTTATTTACTTTTGTTACTTGTTGCTCGTTACAAATTATCCAATCACAAAACTATCTGTTACCACTTATTTCAGTACTTGTAGAGAATACCTTGCTGGAAACCGCTTATCATTTCCTTCTGCTCCTCGTTGGGTTCGACACTCTTACTTATCGAAAGGACTACGATAGATCCCCTATACTTGTGGGTCATCAAGACTCTTTTCTGGCGCTGTTGCCAGGGAGTGAAGTGCCTTTGGTAGGTGGAATTTGGTAAGGAAAATTTATATAGTGTGCTGAAATTTACTGTCACTTGTTACTATGGAAAGTAATCCTCTGAGGGGCTTGTTCGGGGTATCTTCACCCCGACCAGTAGAGCAAAGAGTTGCTCCTCAACCTACTGAACCTACTGAAAATGAAAATGTCTGCTTTAAAATTCCTTCAGGTATGATAGAAAAACTGCTAGCTAATCCTTTTGCAGGAGACGGAACAACGCATCCTGATGAGCACCTAATATATGTGGATGAAGTTTGTGGATTATTTAAGCTTGCAGGTGTACCCAGAGATGTTATTAAGGAGAAGGTCTTCCCTTTATCTTTGAAGGAAGATGCATTGACATGGTATAGCTATGTGATGATACGGGGTTATGGAACTACAAACGATTGAAATTAGAATTTCATCAGAAGTTTTATCCTATGCATCTTGTTCATCGTGATCGCAATTATATATATATAATTTTTGGCCTCGCGAAGGAGAAAGCATCGCTCAAGCTTGGGGGAGTCTTAAATCAATGTTATATTCTTGCCCCAATCATGAGCTCTCAAGAGAGATGATTATTCAAAATTTATATGCTCGGCTTTCTGATAACAATCGCACCATGCTCGATACTTCTTGTGCTGGCTCTTTTATGACGAAGACTATTGAATTCAAATGGGATTATTGGAAAGAATTAAACGCAACTCTGAAGATTGGGACCTCGACGAAGGTAAGGAGTCAGGTATGAAACCTAAGTTTGATTGTGTCAAATCTTTTATGGATACCGATGTTTTCCGTAAATTTAGCACTAAATATGGACTTGACTCTGAGATAGTAGCTTCTTTCTGTGAATCTTTTGCTACTTATGTTGATCTCCCCAAGGAGAAGTGTTTAAATATCATCCTCCCATAGAAGTAAAAGTATCTGCACCTATTAAAGTTGAAGAAAAGACTATCACTTATAATGATCCTATTATTCCTACTTCTTATGTTGAGAAACCACCTTTCCCTGTTAGGATAAAGGATCATACTAAAGCTTCAACTGTGGTTCGTAAAAGAAATATTAGAACATATACACCTCCTGAGAAAGTTAAAATTGAACCTAATATTGCTATTGTTAAAGATCTTTTGGCTGATAATATTGATGGATATGTTATTTATTTCTGTGATGAAACTGCTGGAATTGCTAAACCTTGTGCTAAAGATAAACCTAGACCTGTGGTAGGCATGCCTGTTATTTCTGTTAAAATAGGAGATCATTGTTATCATGGCTTATGTGATATGGGTGCCAGTGCTAGTGCAATACCTATTGACCTATATAGAGAAATTATGCATGATATTGCACCTGTTGAGTTAGAAGATATTGATGTCACAATTAAACTTGCCAATAGAGATACTATTTCACCAATGGGAATTGTTAGAGATGTTGAAGTCTTGTGTGGGAAAACTAAATATCTTGCTGATTTTCTTGTTCTTGGTTCCCCACAAGATAGCTTTTGTCCCATTATATTTGGAAGACCCTTCTTAAACACTGTTAATGCTAAGATAGATTGCAAAAAGGATGTTGTTACTATCGGTTTAGATGATATGTTTCATGAATTTAATTGCTCTAAATTTAGTAGACAACACCGTGAAGAAGAATTACCTAGTAAGGATGAAATTATTGGTCTTTCTTCTATTACCGTACCTCCTAGTGATCCTTTAGAACAATATTTGCTAGACCATAAAAATGATATGTTTATTAATGAAAGAAGGGAAATAGATGAAGTATTCGTTAAATAGGAACCTATTCCGAAACACAATTTGCCTATTGAAATCCTAGGGGATCCTCCTCCACCCAAGGGTGATCCCGTGTTTGAGCTTAAACTGTTGCCTGATACTCTTAAATATGCTTATCTTCATGAGAAAAAGATATATCAAGTTATTATTAGTGCTAACTGATACGTCTCTGTCGTATCTACTTTTCCAAACACTTTTGCCCTTGTTTTGGACTCTAACTTGTGTGATTTGAATGGAACTAACCCGGACTGACGCTGTTTTTAGCAGAATTACCATGGTGTTCTTTTATGTGCAGAAAACAAATATTCTCGGAATGACCTGAAACTCCACGGAACATCTTAGAAAAACCAATAAAAAATCCTCGCCAAAGATGAAGACCAGGGGGCCCACACCCTTCTCACGAGGGTGGGGGGCGCGCCCCCCTAGGGCGCGCCCCTACCTCGTGGGCCCCCTGGAAACCCTCCGACGCCAACTCCAACTCTATATATTTGCTTTCGGAGAGAAAAAATCAGAAAGAAGAAATCATCGCGTTTTACGATACGGAGCCGCCGCCAAGCCCTAAAACCTCTCGGGAGGGCTGATCTGGAGTCCGTTCGGGGCTTCGGAGAGGGGGATTCGTCACCGTCGTCATCATCAACCATCCTCCATCACCAATTTCATGATGCTCACCGCCGTGCGTGAGTAATTGCATCGTAGGCTTGCTGGACGGTGATGGGTTGGATGAGATTTATCACGTAATCGAGTTAGTTTTGTTAGGGTTTGATCCCTAGTATCCATTATGTTCTAAGATTGATGTTGCTATGACTTTGCTATGCTTAATGCTTGTCACTAGGGCCCGAGTGCCATGATTTCAGATCTGAACCTATTATGTTTTCATGAATATATATGAGTTCTTGATCCTATCTTGCAACTCTATAGTCACCTACTATGTGTTATGATCCGGCAACTCCGAAGTGACAATAATCGGGACCACTCCCGGTGATGACCATAGTTTGAGGAGTTCATGTATTCACTATGTGCTAATGCTTTGTTCCGGTTCTCTATTAAAAGGAGGCCTTAATATCCCTTAGTTTCCAATAGGAACCCGCTGCCACGGGAGGGTAGGACAAAAGATGTCATGCAAGTTGTTTTCCATAAGCACGTATGACTATATACGGAATACATGCCTACGTTACATTAATGAATTGGAGCTAGTTCTATGTCACCCTATGTTATGACTGTTACATGATGAACCGTATCCGGCATAATTATCCATCACTAATCCGGTGCCTACGAGTTTTCCATATACTGGTTCTCGCTTATTTACTTTCCCGCTGCTATTGTTACAATCACTACAAAATACCAAAAACATTACTTTTGCTGTCTTTACTTTTGTTGCCGCTACCACCACTATCATATTACTTTGCAACTAAACACCTTGCTGCAGATACTAAGTTTCCAGGTGTGTTTGAATTGACAACTCAGCTGCTAATACTTGAGAATATTCTTTGGCTCCCCTTGTGCCGAATCAATAAATTTGGGTTGAATACTCTACCCTCGAAAGCTGTTGCGATCCCCTATACTTGTGGGTTATCAAGACTAATTTCTGGCGCCGTTGCCGGGGAGCATAGCTCTATTCTTTGAGTCACTTGGGATTTATATCTGTTGGACACTATGAAGAACTTGAGAGATCCAAAAACCAAGATCTATCCCTCAACTACGAGGGGAGGTAAGGAACTACCATCTAGCTCTGCACTTGATTCACCTTCTATGATGAGTAAGTTAGCGACACCTACATCTGCTTCTGCTATTCTTTCTGATATGTTGCATGTTATTGATGATGCCACTTCTACTATGCATGATACTTATGATGAAACTGCTTCTATGCTTGATACTACTGTGCCGCTTAGTGAATTTCTTGATGAACAAATTTCTAGGGCTAGAGAAAAAGAAATTATTGAATCTGAATACGATGATGATAATGAAGATGAAAATATGCCTGTTATTCCTGAGGGTTATCTTTTTGATATGGAATCTTCTGCCGCTATTTTTTCTTGCAAAGATAGATATGAGCTTAAGAGGTTATTAATTAAATGGAACAAAGAATCACTTAGAGATAGAATGAAACCCGACCCTGCTTTTGGTACTTCACCTATATGTGTTCCTGATAAAGATTATGAATTCTTTGTTGATCTTGATATAATTACTTTGGTTGAATCTGATCCATTTTATGGCTATGAATCTGAAACTGTTGTGGCACATCTTACTAAGTTAAATGATATAGCTGCCCTGTTCACTAATGATGAGAGATCGCGTTACTTTTATATACTCAAAATATTTCCGTTCTCATTAAAGGGTGATGCTAAGATATGGTTTAATTCTCTTGATCATGGTTGTGTGCGTAGTCCCTAGGATATGATTTATTACTTCTTTGCTAAATATTTCCCTGCTCATAAGAAACAAGCTGCTTTGAGGGAAATATACAACTTTGTGGAAATTAAAGTAGAGAGTCTCCCACAAGCTTGGGGGAGGCTTCTCAAGTTACTTAATGCTTTGCCTAATCATCCTCTTAAAAAACCTGAAATACTTGATATCTTTAATAATGGACTAACTGATGCTTCCAGAGATTACCTGGATAGTTGTGTTGGTTCTCTTTTCAGGGAAAGAACACCAGATGAAGCTGAAATTCTATTGAATAATATGTTGACAAATGAAAATAATTGGGCACCTCCTGAGCCAGCTCCTGAGCCATCTCCTGCTCCAATTACTGAGCCTATTCCTAAACCAACTCTGAAGAAGAGAGGTGTTCTATTTCTCAGTCCCGAAGATATGCAAGAGGCAAAGAAATCTATGAAAGAAAAAGGTATCAAAGCTGAAGACGTTAAGAATTTACCTCCTATTGAAGAAATACATGGTCTTAATTCACCGCCTGTTGAAGAAACATATGATCTTAATTATTTATTTACTGAAGAACCTCCTGATCCCGATATCCCGACACAGGTAGTAAAGGTAAAATCTCTCTATAGATATGATAAAGCTGAAGTCCCTCCTACTAAAATTGCTAGTCAATACTTGGATGAGTTTGATAACTTTATGTATAAGCAAGATGACTTCAATGCTTATTTTGGTAGACAACTAAAAGAAAATGCTTATATGATTAGATGCTTGGGTGATTATATGGCTAATATTAAAGGTGAACTTAAACTTGTTAGCAAACATGCTTCTATGGTTACCACTCAAGTAGAACAAGTACTTAAGGCTCAAAAAGAAGTGCTTAATGAAATGAATAATAAGAAAAATGATTATGCTGTTAGAGTGGCTACTAGAACTGGTAGAATGACTCAGGAACCTTTGTATCCTAAAGGCCACCCTAAGAGAATCGAGCAAGATTCTCAAAGAAATAATATTGATGTTCCTAGTTCTTCTAAAAAGAAGAACAAGAAAAATGGTAGAATTGTACAAACTTCTAGTGAACCTATTGCTGAACCACCAGATAATCCAAATGATATCTCTATGTCTGATGCTGAAACACAATCTGGTAATGAACATGAACCTAATAAAAATATTAATGATGATGTTCATGATGATGCTCAACCTAGTAACGATAATGATGTAGAAATTGAACCTGCTGTTGATCTTGATAACCCACAATCAAAGAATCAACGTTATGATAAAAGAGACTTTGTTGCTAGGAAACATGGTAAAGAAAGGGTACCTTGGGTTCAGAAACCCATGCCATTTCCTCTGAAACCATCCAAGAAAAAGGATGATGAGGATTTTGAGCGTTTTGCTGAAATGATTAGGCCTATCTTTTTGCGTATGCGATTAACTGATGTGCTCAAAACAAATCCCTATGCTAAATATATGAAGGATATCATTACTAATAAAATAAAGATACCGGAAGCTGAAATTTCCACCATGCTAGCTAATTATACTTTTAAGGGTGGAATACCAAAGAAACTTGGAGACCCCGGAGTACCCACTATACCTTGCTCCATTAAAAAGAATTATATTAAAACTGCTTTATGTGATCTTGGAGCCGGTGTTAGTGTTATGCCTCTCTCTTTATATCATAGACTTGACTTGAATAAGCTGACACCTACTGAAATATCTTTGCAAATGGCTGATAAATCAACTGCTATACCTGTTGGTATTTGTGAGGATGTGCCTGATGTGGTTGCAAACGTTACTATTTTAACGGACTTTGTTATTCTTGATATTCCCGAGGATGATAGTATGTCTATTATTCTTGGAAGACCTTTTCTTAATACTGCAGGGGCGGTTATTGATTGCAACAAAGGCAATGTCACTTTTCATGTTAATGGTAATGAGCATACGGTACACTTTCCGAGGAAACAACCTCAAGTCCATAGTATCTATTCTATTGGAAAAATTGCATCGATTATATTTGGAGGTTTTGAATTTCCTCTACCAACTGTCAAAAAGAAATATGATATTCTTATTATTGGGGATGTGCATATCCCCGTTGAGGTAACTTAGTGCTATTCGAAATTTCTCCGGTTTCATGATTATCGGAATGAGTTTGTTAACAAGACTTGATCAACCTTGTTAGTGGATTCTTTTTGATGAGCATGAGATGGATGAAACTAGAAGCACAAACTTCTGCACCCTCTCTATACTTTCTGTTATTTATAATAAATAAAGTAAAAATAGTATTTTTCTGTCTGTTTCCTGACTTATCCGTGCAATATAAAAATATCCTGAAAATAAAAGTCCTTAGAATGACATGCCAATTTAATATGATTTTTTCGAGAAAATTTGAGGATGTACTGTGCAAAAATTACCGCGGGGGGAGCTGCCACCTGGCCACGAGGGTAGTGGGCGCCCCCCCTATAGGGCGCGCCCCCTGCCTCGTGGGCCCATGGTGGCCCTCCTCCACTTATCCTAGCACTCATCTTCTTCCTCTATCTCACACAAACCCGAAAAAACAACTCAAGCATGAGTTCGAGCCACTTTTGCTGCGATTTTCGATCTCCTTGCTCAAAGCACCTCTCGCAAAACTGCTTGGGAAGATTGTTCCTTGGTATGTGACTCCTCCATTGGTCCAATTAGTTTTTTTTCTAATGCTTTATTCTTTGCAAATTTGTGCTGCATAGGTGACCATGTTCCTGAGCTTGCATGTCAAATTTATATGGTTCTAAGTAGTTCTAATGCTTGATATAGGCTCTAGGCACTTGTAGGAGTAGTTGCTATCAATATTATTGAAGTAGGTCCACTTTTGTTTGAAGTTACTAAAAATTTCAGAATTTTTCAGAGAAAAACAATATGTTTAGGAAGATGTTCCAAGGTGGTTCCTCTAAGAAGCAAGGACCCAGGATTGCTATGCGCGATGCTGACGAGGATCCACCAAGAGACGCTCCAGTACGGCCTTGCGAATGGCTGTCGGAAAATTTTATGGACCATGCGGGAATTAAAGAAGAATTCAAAGAATATTTGCGCAATGCCGGTCTTGAGGATTTTGAAGCTAACAAATGCCCCCAGTATCATGATCTCACAAGTTCATTTGTGAGAAGGTTTGAGTATTCATCTTCACGTAATTCTCCTTCAGTCATGTTTGATCTTTATGACAAATCTTATACCATGGACCTAGAGGATTTCACTTCTGCTTGCGAACTTCCATCATGGGGCGGTATTAGGGATCCCCCTAAATCTGAATTTAGAAACTTTCTTGAAAGTATAATTGTGGGGGAATCCAGGGACATAACGCAGGCTACCATAGGGAGCATTCACTTTCTTGCTATACATTATTTTTCTCTCTTCATCGGTAGATGCATAAGTGCTAAGGATGAAGCATGTCACATGTGTGTCCCTGATCTTAGCATTCTTAGGAGTGCTGTGTTAGGAGACCAATCTTATCATATGGGAGCCATTGTAGCTCGTAGGTTGCATCATAATAGACATAATGGAGATTTCTTTGGAGGAATTTATGCAACCCGCTTAGCTCATTTTCTTGAAATAGACATTCGTGAAGGTGATATGGAGTTGCCTCCTGCATATTTAGATTATAACTCTATGGCTTCGCACCAATTTGTCGAGAGGCCTGAATCACCTCTCTTATATCGCTTAATTTTTTATAAACGACGTGTTTCCGTATTACTCTCCCTGCTCCTGCCTTCTTTGATTCACAGACAAAAGGAAGATATGTTATTACCAGAGAGGAGGCAGAAGAGTACGAGAGAAGAGCGGAGGCAGCCCGACTCCACGCTGCAGCTCAGCAGGCGATAACCGCTACACATCAGTATGATCCCAACTATCCTTCCTCATCACAGTACGACCCCAACAACTATTATTATGGATATCCGCCAGGCCAGCCGTGGCCATATACCAACTTAGGCCAAAAGCCTAAGCTTGGGGGAGTATGTATTTCTCACCGACATTACATTTATGCTCACACACACTCATTGCTAGATGTCGGTGCTCATACTTTTTCACTGTAATATCCATGCTAGTTTATTTTCCTTTTCCTGCTTTCTTCTTGTGTGTTTGTTAAACCTTAAGAAAAAACCAAAAAAATTAGTAGTAGTTTATTTTTCTGCTGTAGTAGTAATAATTAAAAAGAAAACCCAAAAAATATTTCTCGTTCTTCTTTTGCTTGTTGGGAGCTTTCCCGTGTAAATAGTTTTATTTCTTTTCTTTTATCTGGGGGTCAGTAAGAGAAGACCATGATTAAATTGTTGAAGTGGCTCTTATATGCATTATTGTTGATTTAACTAGAGCCCATATTGCCTTGTCTTCTCCTGTTTATTGAATGCTCGCACATTCTAGCTTAGTCCAATGCACGTGCACTCTTATTATTATTCACACCGTTCGGTCGTGCAAGTGAAAGGCAATTATGATGATATATGATGGACTGACTGAGATGAGAAAAGCTGGTATGAACTCGACCTCTTTTGTTTTTGTAAATATGATGAGTCCCTCGTTCTTGATTCGGCTTATTATGAATAAACATGTTTGCAATGATAATTAGAGATCATAGTTGCTTGTGCCATGCTTGATTAGCTATGAGTTATAATGGTTTACCTTGTGTGCCAACATGCTATTGAGATGATTATGATGTGGTATGATGGGGTGGTATCCTCTTTTGAATGATTTAAGTGACTTGACTTGGCACATGTTCATGCATGTAGTTGAAACAAAATCAACATAGCCTTCACGATATTTATGTTCATGGTGGATTATATCCTACTCATGCTTGCATCCAATGTTTATTAATTTTAATGTATGTACATGGCTGTTGTCGCTCTCTAGTTGGTCGCTTCCCAGTCTTTTGCTAGCCTTCACTTGTACTAAGCAGGAATACTGCTTGTGCATCCAATCCCTTAAACCCCAAAGTTATTCCAGATGAGTCCACCATACCTTCCTATATGCGGTATCTACCTGCCGTTCCAAGTAAATTTGTATGTGCCAAACTCTAAACCTTCAAATAATCATTCTGTTTTGTATGCTCGAATAGCTCATGTATCAACAAAGGTTGTCCTTATCTTCCGTGTTAGGAGGGTTATTCTCAAGAGGAGTGGACTCCGCTCCTCACTCACGAGAAAATGGCTGGTCACCGGGATGCCTAGTCCCATGCTTTATGCAAACTAAATCAAAATTAATTGCAAACAAAACTCCCCCTGGGACCTGATGTATGTTGGAGGCACTCGTTGTTTCGAGCAAGCCATGGATTGATGCTTGTTGGTGGAGGGGGAGTATAAACTTTACCATTCTGTTTGGGAACCGCCTATAATGTGTTTAGCATGGAAGATATCGCCATCTCTTAGTTGTTACGTTGACAATCAAAGTATACCGCTCAAAATACAATTTATCTCTATTTCAAAACTGAGCTCTCGCACCTCTACAAATCCTTGCTTCCCTCTGCGAAGGGCCTATCCATTTACTTTTATGTTGAGTCATCACCCTCTTTTCAAAAAGCACTAGCTAGAGAGCACAGCCGTCATTTGCATTCATCACTGTTAATTTATATTGGGTATGACTATGAGTGGATCTCTTTTACCATGAATTACAATGTCTAGTCAGTCCTTGATCTTTAAAGGTGCTCTGAATTTATGTTTTGCGGTCTCAGAAAGGGCTAGCGAGATACCATCTTGTTATATCATATTATGATTGTTTTGAGAAAGTGTTGTCATCCGAGATTTATTATTATGGCTTGCTAGTTGATTATGCTATTGATATGGGTAATTGTGAGACCTAAGAATTATTGCAAATGTGGTTAGTTATGATCTATGCTGAAAACTTGAATGCTGGCTTGACATAGTTACAACAACAAGAGCAAACAAAGTTTGTAAAAGTTTTTCTTTCTTTCTTTCAGTTTGTCAACTGAATTGCTTGAGGACAAGCAAGGGTTTAAGCTTGGGGGAGTTGATACGTCTCCGTCGTATCTACTTTTCCAAACACGTTTGCCCTTATTTTGCACTCTAACTTGTATGATTTGAATGGAACTAACCCGGACTGACGCTGTTTTCAGCAGAATTACCATGGTGTTGTTTTATGTGAAGAAAACAAATATTCTCGGAATGACCTGAAACTCCATGGAACATCTTAGAAAAAACAATAAAAAATCCTCGCCAAAGATGAAGACTAGGGGGCCCACACCCTTCTCACGAGGGTGGGGGCCGCCCCCCTAGGGTGCGCCCCCTACCTCGTGGGCCCCTTGGAAACCCTCCGACGCCAACTCCAACTCTATATATTTGCTTTCGGAGAGAAAAAATCAGAAAGAAGAAATCATCGCGTTTTATGATACGGAGCCGCCACCAAGCCCTAAAACCTCTCGGGAGGGCTGATCTGGAGTCCGTTCGGGGCTCCGGAGAGGGTAATTGCAGCAGAACACATTGATGCAGGTGCTAGTCAAGAATCAGAACTAGGGGAACAACAACAACCCACCACCACCACCACCACATGTTGATCACTTAGCCCATTTTCTTAGGCTGAATCCGCCGGTGTTTTCCTGTAGCACCGAGCCGATAGTAGCAGATGATTGGCTCCGCAAGACAGCTAGAGAGTTGACCACAGCAGGATGCACAGATGCGGAGAAGGTGAAGTTTGCCGCACATCAGCTTGAAGGACCCGCAGCATCATGGTGGGAGAATTTCACAGCCACTTTCCCTGTCGACATTGTCACATGGGACCAGTTTCAGCAGGCTTTTCATACTGCCCATGTTTCAGCAGGAGCTATGGCCATGAAGAAGCGTGAGTTTCGCAACTTGCGCCAAGGAGGACGGACAGTTGGCCAGTATGTGGAGGACTTTATTAAGCTAGCACGTTATGCCCCAGATGACGTTGCTACGGATGCAGCTAAGCAGGAGAAGTTTCTGGAAGGACCGAATGATGAGTTGAGCATGCAGTTGATGGTGGCGACCTTCAACAACTACCAGGAGTTGGTAGATCGTGCTCTTATGATTGAAGCCAAGCAGCAGCAAATTGAGAACCGCAAAAGGAAGTATGGACAAGGAAAGTACAATTCAGGAGCTCAGCAGAAGCCACGTTTTACCCCTAGACCGGGAGGACATTTTCAGCATACCCATGGAGGAGGTAGCTCGCACAATCACAATGGCACCAGGAATGGTAATGGTAATGGTAATGGAGGAAGCAACGGCCAGAACCGCACCAACCCATCAACCCCAGCCAAGAAAGACCTGAGCCAAGTCACTTGCTTTAAGTGTTCAAAGACCGGACATTATGCAAATGAATGTCCTGAATTACAAAATGGAAATAGCAATGGAAGCTCTGGGAAGAAGCCAAACCCTTTCAACAGGGGACAGGTGAACCACGTTAGCGTGGAGGAGGTTGAAGCTCAGCCAGATGCAGTAATAGGTAAGTTTTTGGTTAAGTCATTTACTGCACTCGTTCTTTTTGATACTGGTGCATCGCATTCATACATCTCAAGGGGATTTGTGGATAAGTATAACCTGTCAACCCAAGCCCTTAGGTCACCCATGTTAGTAACCTCGCCTGGAGCAGAATATATGGCTAGTCGATGGCGTGATCGGTTACCATTAAGGATTGGTAACTATGTTTTTCCCTCAGACCTCATAGTATTGGAATCCCAAGGATTGGATGTGATATTAGGCATGGATTGGTTATCAAAGTATGAAGGGAATATTGAATGTGCTAGTAAGTCAATCTTACTTACCACCCCAGAAGGGAGAAGGATCAAGTATGTATCCCGACATGTGCCAAAGAGGACTCAAGTAAATTGTTTAACAGGAGTTGTGCAGGAGGAAGTACCAATGGTAAGGGAATTCCCTGAAGTATTTCCAGAAGAGTTGCCAGGCATGCCACCGGATAGAGATATTGAGTTTTTGATTGAGCTATTGCCAGGCACAGGGCCAATATCAAAGAGACCATACAGGATGCCTACAAAGGATTTGGTGGAAATTAAGAAGCAGATTAAAGAGTTACTGGATAAGGGATATATTCGCCCAAGTTCTTCGCCTTGGGGATCGCCAGTACTTCTAGTGGAGAAGAAGGATGGATCGTTAAGGCTGGTTGTCGATTATCGGGGATTGAATGAAGTAACAATCAAGAACAAGTACCCACTACCAATGATCAATGATCTGTTTGATCGATTGCAAGGAGCTAAGGTATTTTCCAAGATCGATCTGCGATCAGGATACCACCAGTTGAAGATTCGAGAATAGGATATTCCTAAGACAGCTTTTACCACCAGGTATGGGCTGTACGAGTATACCGTTATGTCATTTGGTCTGAATAACGCACCTGCCTATTTTATGAACATGATGAACAAAGTGTTTATGGAGTTCTTGGATAAGTTCATCGTGGTGTTCATTGATGATATCCTGGTTTAATCGAAAAATGAAGAGGAGCATAAGGAGCATTTGCGTTTGGTACTTGGTAAGCTCAGAGAACATCAGTTGTATGCCAAGTTCAGCAAATGTGAGTTTTTGGTTGAAGGAAGTAGGATTCCTCAGACACGTTATATCCGGAGAAGGAATAGCAGTTGATCCCACAAAAGTTGATACCGTGACCATGTGGGAAGCACCAACCACGGTTGGAGAGATCCGGATTTTTCTTGGACTCGCAGGATACTACCGGAGATTCATTGAGAATTTCTCAAAGATTGCAAAGCCTATGACGGAGTTATTAAAGAAGGATACCAAGTTCAAATGGACTGAGGAATGTGAGGCTAGTTTCCAGGAGTTGAAGAAACGCTTGGTTACTTCACCAGTGTTGATTTTGCCAGATCAGACCAAGGACTATGAGGTGTATTGCGACGCTTCACGTCGAGGACTTGGAGCAGTGCTTATGCAGGAAGGGAGAGTTGTTTCATATGCCTCAAGACAACTGAAACCTCATGAGTTGAATTATGCTACGCATGATTTGGAATTTGCAGCCATAGTGCATGCATTGAAGACTTGGAGACATTTTCTGATTGGAAACCATTGTGAGGTGTACACGGATCATAAGAGTTTGAAATACATTTTCACACAGAAGGAGTTAAACCTCAGACAAAGGAGATGGTTGGAGCTCATCAAGGATTACGATATGAGATTGCATTACCATCCCTAAAAGGCTAATGTAGTAGCTGACGCATTAAGCCGTAAGAGTCATGTCAACACATTAATGACGGGAGAAATACCAAGGGAGTTAGCAGAAAATCTTCGTGAACTATGTTTGGAAATAGTTTCGAGAGGCTATGTAGCAGCATTGGAGATTCAGTCAACTTTGATGGATAGAATCAGAGAAGCTAAGAACACTGACAAGGAGATTGCCTCTATAAAGGAGAAAATAAGCGAAGGAAAGGCTAAAGGATTTCGTGAGGATGAGCACGACACCCTATGGTTTGAAGACCATGTTTATGTGCCCAATGACCCGGAGATTAGGAAGCTAATTCTGCAAGAGGCACACGATTCAACATATTCAATTCACCCAGGAAATACCAAGATGTATTTGGAATTGAAAGATATTTTCTAGTGGACCGGAATGAAGAAGGATATTGCAGAGTATGTAGCAGTTTGTGATGTGTGTCAAAGAGTAAAGGCAGAGCATCAGAAGCCAGCAGGATTGTTACAACCATTGCCGATACCCGAATGGAAGTGGGATAAGTTAGGCATGGATTTTATCACGGGATTACCCAGGACTCTTTCAGGCTATGACTCGATTTGGGTTATAGTCGATCGGTTGACGAAAGTAGCTCATTTCATCCCAGTAAAGACCACTTACACCAGTGCTAAGTTGGCAAAGATATACATGACCAGGATCGTATGTCTGCATGGAGTTCCGAGGAGTATCGTATCAGATAGAGGAACCCAGTTTACCTCAAAGTTCTGGAAGCAGTTGCATGAAACTTTGGGTACCAGGCTAGAATTCAGTATAACTTTTCATCCACAGACAGATGGACAGACCGAGAGAGTCAATCAAATTTTGGAGGATATGCTGAGAGCTTGTGCGCTAGATTACGGATCTAGTTGGGGCGATAATTTTCCATATGCAGAGTTCTCTTACAATAACAGTTACCAAACCAGTTTAAAGATGGCCCCTTTCGAAGCTTTGTACGGAAGGAGGTGCAGGACACCGTTGTCATGGGACGAAGTTAGAGACCACCAGTTGTTTGGGCCTGATTTGATTAGAGAGTTTGAACAGAAAGTGAAATTGATTCACGATAGGCTCAAGGTAGCTCAGTCCAGGCAGAAGAGTTATGCAGATTCTAAACGCAAGGAGACACTTTACGAAGTCAGAGACCGAGTTTATCTTCGAGTATCTCCACTTCGAGGAGTTAAGCGCTTTGGAGTTAAGGGAAAACTAGCGCCACGTTTTGTAGGCCCATACAAAGTTTTGGAGCGCATGGGAGAAGTAGCCTACAAGTTGGAATTACCCGAAGGACTGTCAGGAGTTCACGACGTGTTTCATGTATCCCAGTTGAAGAAGTGTCACGCGGAGATGGCTGACATACCCTTGAGAGACACAGTGCCATTGGAAACAATTCAGTTGGATAACAATTTGACCTGTGAGGAGAAACCAGTTAAGATTCTCGAGTTTGCCAGCCGATTCACTCGCAGCAAGGTTATTAAGTTTTGCAAGGTTCAATGGAGCCACCACACAGAGGATGAAGCCACCTGGGAGCGAGAGGAAGATTTGCTCAAGGACCACCCTCACCTATTTTCTAGCCAACCCGAATCTCGAGGGCGAGATTCATCTTAAGGGGGTAGGTTTGTAACATCCCAAATTTTCAATTTGGAATGTTATACATTAGATCATTATTGCATATCATATTTTATTTTTCTTTGGTTTGATCCTAGAAATTTCTACGCAACTCAAGGACCCACGGAGAGAGTTGGGAAATTAATTATTTTCATATTTGAGTTTTCTCAAATTTTGAGAATAGGATCATTTGATTTTTATTATTTTATCGTCAATTATTTCTATTACAAAAATATGAGAGAGGGAACAAAATGACTTTTCCAAAATAAAGAAATATTGAGGATTTAATAATAAAATCAAATAAGATTTTACTTCGGAGTTTTTCGTTATTTTATTTGAATTAGGAAAAATGTGCATTTTTCAAAATTACATTTAGGCCCCAAATAAATGTTCACCTTGTGCGGCTTGATTTTAGAAGCCCGGGAAAATTTGTTTCGGAATTTTTGGAGTCTGTTTAGTATTTCTTTTTATTTGTCTTCTGCGCGTTAATATTTAAAAAAACGCGCACCGACCTACGGGCCGTGTCCGACCGGGACTCCGGCCCGCCAAGGCTTTATAAGCCAGGGGGGAGCCAGCCCGAGGCCCAGCCGCTGCCCCCGAAACCATAGCCGCCCGAGGGCGCCGCCGCCCGAGGTTCGCCTCGCCTCGAAATCCGTGCCGCCGTTTTTTTTCGAAAAACCATTCCGTTTGACCGTCATTTTTTCGTCGGTTTTTTTGTAGTTTCGGTTTTTAATAGATCGGTTTCCGATTTATTTAATTAGCGAGTGTTCGTCCGTTCGTTCGTTCTAGCGAACGTTCGTCGTTTTTCTTTTTCTCGGATTAAATCCGTGATTTTTCTGATCACGATTTCCGATCCGATTTTCGTTTTAGTATAACTTTTCGCTCGTTTATCGGAATCAGGCGATTCAAGCGCCTGGAGTTTCGTCTCGAAACCCTCTATCTGTTTAACCAACTTAAACAAGTTTTTGCTACTGTAAAATTTGACTTAGATCCAGATTAGTAGAACGAAGTTGTTTTCTTTCGCCGTTTGACTTTCGTTGCTTCGTTCGATTTGATTCTTTTTGCAAACCGGAGTTCTTAAGTTGAACTTTCTGGTTTTAATTCTCTTATTTGACTTTCACCTGTGCATTAAATGAGTATTTATTGTATGCTTGTTTGTTTGTCTGCGATAGAATACCCTGAGTGCGCCGCCTGTTACTTCGAATCTCTAGGTTTCGCGGATCATCAGCAAGGCAAGTAACACTTGATCATACCTTTCCTACTACCCAGTTTTATTGCATTAGATCAAACCTCAAACATTGCATGCTTAGGATCTAATTAAATTGTGGGATGGGAAGTATTTGAGGTAGTACCTATTACCTGTTATATTATCAAACCTTTGGGAGTTACTTCTACGTTTGCCATTATGCCATGCTATGCTAGTAGACGTGGATTGGGTGAGTGATATCCATGACAGATGTGAGTTTGTTAATTAATGGTTTATTTAAGGTGGCAACTTAAACACACATTTGGGTGGATTGAGGCACCTGGGTAATCCAGGATTTGCCTGTTTTCTTTTGGACCGCCACCCAGGCTCAAAGGGATCATGAGATTTTTCATGCTAGAAACTTCCGTGTGCAGCCACCAGCTATTATGGGCTCTAGCATAGTTGACTAAGTCGTGCGAACTCTTACAGTGGTAGACTAGCAGATGTAGGGGATGTAGGTGGTACGGTCTACCCGATCGTAAGGTGCTAGCGCTTCTGAAAGACTATGTCTCGGTCATCCGTCTTCTCAAACAACATGTAGTGCGAGAAACCAAACGGAGGCGATCGAGTCTTGTGGGGAAAAGTGCGCAAACCTCTGCAGAGTGTATTGAACTAATCATGGTTAGCCGTGTCCCCGGTTATGGACATCTTGAGTATCTAGTACCTGGATTATCATGTGAATCTCAACATGTTACTCTAAATTAATTTTGTTGGGTTTTGTAATGATGATGTTTAATGGGGATTGAGGATGCTGTCAACCATTCTCAATGTTTAACAACCACCATGATAGATAAATAAAATTTATTCCTTTGTAGTAGGGAAAAATTGGCTTTACGCAAAACTGTAACCATAGAGCTTTCCACCAGCCAAATATGCATATAGTATAGTTGTTTCATTCCATTACTCTCTATGTGTAACCTTGCCAGCATATTCCATGTGCTGACCCGTTTCAGGCTGCAACGTTAATGTTGCAGACTTTTCAGATGACGATTAAGGAGTTTTTAGGTCGTGGTTCTATACTCAGTGATGGCGTTGGAGTTGATGGACTCACTTATCTTCCAAGCCTTCCGCTGTTATCGTTATTAGATGGCCTTAAGCCATATTTATTGTAATAAGTTCTCTATTGAGACACTCGATGTAATAAGTGTGTGATTGCTACTCTGTTATAAATCCTCCGAGTACTGTGTGGTGTCAGCATTACTGATCCAGGGATGACACCGGAGCACAGAGATCAGACTGTTTGAGGTCTGGTCGCTACAAAACATGTGGACATACTTTTCGATTTCGGCTTTTGCTTGAGGACAAGCGAGGTCTAAGCTTGGGGGAGTTGATACGTCCATTTTGCATCATGCTTTTATATCGATATTTATTGCATTATGGGCTGTTATTACACATTATGTCACAATACTTATGCCTATTCTCTCTTATTTTACAAGGTTTATATAAAGAGGGAGAATGCCGGTAGTTGGGATTCTGGGCTGGAAAAGGAGCAAATATTAGAGACCTATTCTGCACAGCTCCAAAAGTCCAGAAACTTCACGAAAGACGTTTTTAGAATATATAAAAAATACCGAGCGCAAGAAGTTCACCAGGGGGGCCACACCCTGCCCAGGAGGGTGGGGGGCATGCCCTACCCCCCTGGGCACGCCCCCTACCTTGTGGGCCCCTAGTGGCCCTTCGATGGCCGTCTTCTGCTATATGGAGTCTTTCGATGAAAAAAAATCATAAGCCATCTCCTCGGACGAAACTCCGCCGCCACGAGGCGGAATCTTGGCGGATCCAATCTAGGGCTCCGGCAGAGCTGTTCTGCCGGGGAAACTTCCCTCCGTGAGGGGGAAGTCATTGCCATCGTCATCACCAACGCTCTTCTCATCAGGAGAGGGCAATCTCCATCAACATCTTCACTAGCACCATCTCCTCTCAAAACCCTAGTTCATCTCTTGTATCCAATTCTTGTCTCCAAGTCCGGGATTGGTACTAGTAGGTTGCTAGTAGTGTTAATTACTCCTTATAGTTGATGCTAGTTGGTTTATTTGGTGGAAGATCATATGTTCAGATCCTATATGCATATTAATACCCCTCTGATTATGAACATGATTATGCTTTGTGAGTAGTTACGTTTGTTCCTGAGGACATGGGAGAAGTCTTGCTATTAGTAGTCATGTGAATTTGGTATTCGTTCGATATTTTGATGAGATGTATGTTGTTTCTCTTCTAGTGGTGTTATGTGAACGTCGACTACATAACACTTCACCATTATTTGGGCCTAGCGGAAGGCATTGGGAAGTAATAAGTAGATGATGGGTTGCTAGAGTGACAGAGGCTTAAACCCTAGTTTATGCGTTGCTTCGTAAGGGGCTGATTTGGATCCATATGTTTCATGCTATGGTTAGGTTTTCCTTAATACTTTTGTTGTAGTTGCGGACGCTTGCAATAGAGGTTAATCATAAGTGGGATGCTTGTCCAAGTAAGGACAGTACCCAAGCACCGGTCCACCCACATACCAAATTATGAAAGTACCGAAGGCGAATCATATGAACGTGACGAAAACTAGCTTGACGATATTCCCATGTGTCCTCGGGAGCGCTTTTCTCTATATAAGAGTTTGTCTAGGCTTGTACTTTTCTACAAAAATGATTGGGCCACCTTGCTGCACTTTATTTACTTTTGTTACTTGTTGCTCATTACAAATTATCCAATCAAAAAACTATCTGTTACCACTTATTTTAGTACTTGCAGAGAATACCTTGCTGGAAACCGCTTATCATTTCCTTCTGCTCATCGTTGGGTTCGACACTCTTACTTATCGAAAGGACTACGATAGATCCCCTATACTTGTGGGTCATCAAGACTCTTTTCTGGCGCCGTTGCCGGGGAGTGAAGCGCCTTTGGTAGGTGGAATTGTGTAAGGAAAATTTATATAGTGTGCTGAAATTTACTGCCACTTGTTACTATGGAAAGTAATCCTCTGAGGGGCTTGTTCAGGGTATCTTCACCCCGACCAGTAGAGCAAAGAGTTTCTCCTCAACCTACTGAACCTACTGAAAATGAAAATGTCTGCTTTGAAATTCCTTTGGGTTTGATAGAAAAACTGCTAGCTAATCCTTTTGCAGGAGACGGAACAACGCATCCTGATGAGCACCTAATATATGTGGATGAAGTTTGTGGATTAGTTAAGCTTGCAGGTGTACCCGGAGATGTTATTAAGAAGAAGGTCTTCCCTTTATCTTTGAAGGAAGATGCATTGACATGGTATAGGCTATGTGATGATACGTGGTCATGGAACTACAAACGATTGAAATTGGAATTTCATCAGAAGTTTTATCCTATGCATCTTGTTCATCGTAATCACAATTATATATATAATTTTTGGCCTCGTGGAGGAGAAAGCATCGCTCAAGCTTGGGGGAGGCTTAAATCAATGTTATATTCATGCCCCAATCATGAGCTCTCAAGAGAGATGATTATTCAAAATTTATATGCTCGGCTTTCTGATAACAATCGCACCATGCTCGATACTTCTTGTGCTGGCTCTTTTATGAAGAAGGCTATTGAATTCAAATGGGATTTATTAGAAAGAATTAAACGCAACTCTGAAGATTGGGACCTCGACGAAGGTAAGGAGTTAGGTATGACACCTAAGTTTGATTGTGTTAAATCTTTTGTGGATACCGATGTTTTCCGTAAATTTAGCACTAAATATGGACTTGACTCTGAGATAGTAGCTTCTTTCTATGAATCTTTTGCTACTTATGTTGATCTCCCCAAGGAGAAGTGGTGCAACGGAATTCACTCTCTCTATTGTCAAAATAGATGCATGTCCTGCATGAAAGAATGAAGTTGTGTCAATCATATGTCAAACACACAAACATCAATAACACTCACTCACCCCCCCCCCCACAAACACACTCACATATCCATACACACACATCACACACTCACTCACACACGCACAGACACACATCAATAGCACCCCTCTCCCACACACACACTCACATACACCATTCATTATATATGCACATATATACACACCTAAATATAAAAAACCATTCATTATATCTGCACACATACACCAACATCACTCACTGACACACACACATACAAAGCACACACTCGCACACATTATTCACTATGCATATATATACACCTTTTGTTGTAATGGAGAGGGGGGAAACCCCTTTTATTTCAAAAAACGAGATTGAGTAGGGGCTCACCAACGGGGCAGGGGGGCGGCGGGTGTCGGGGATATACCCCGCGGTATGACCCAATCGGAATTATGACCCGGCCGAACTTGGCGACTCATCAGAGACCCGGCTGATACTTGGTGTTTCATTTGTAAGCCGCCCGGAGATTGGTCACTCACTGGTAATCCGGCGGGTGGGTCAGACGAATGGCAAAGCCCAAGGCCCAGACGGCCGGCTTATAATATGGTGGACTGGCTTACGAGGAAAGACATAAGGAATATTCTCCTACAAAGGAAGAAAGAATAGGACTCCACTTGTAATAGAGTAATCCTAATCCTACTAGGACTAGTCGTGTAACCCGCCCCTTCAACTTATATAAGGAGGGGCAGGGCTCCCCAAAAGGGGGACAAGCAGTAAGAAAACAATCTCTAGGGCTAGACACAAAGAGCCGGTTGATCGGCGACTCCCTCGTGAGCATAATGAGACCTAGCCACAAACAGCATGCAGGGCTATTTCTGGATGATGTTTCCCGGGGCCCGAAGCTGTGTAAACCCTTGTCTTGTGTTGTGTCTCTCGATTCCGATCAACCCCTCTCAAGCTACTACATACATGTGTTGGCCTCACGACTAAGTCCTCACACTAGGACATCAGCCGTGACAAATCCAGAACAGTTGGCGCCCACCGTGGGGCCTGCGTACGGTGGTGTTGAGTTCTTGGAGGGATCTCTCATATGGATTGAGAAGCTCGTAGTTGACTAGATGAAGAAGAAGAAGAGGCAAGCAGGATAACCCGGCATAGGGTAACTTTGAGCAGAGCCGGTAAAATTCATCGTTGAATCGTGATTAACTTTTGGAGCAGATAATCCAAGTTTAAGGTTCAAGAAGAGTTAGGATCGCTACGCTTATGTGTGTTTGCTACTGCCATCCAACGATCCGCCGAGACCGACAGGCGTTGTTCCCTGTACAATTAAGAAATCTGAGCCAGATCGATCTTGGTGTCTTGCTGGAAGGCGCCGGGACCAAGGAGGACCAAGCTCCAACGAGGAAACCAGCGAATTCGCCGAGTTGACAAGACCGACAGGCAGTCTAATCCGAAACCAGATTGATTCCAGGGGTGCTGCTAGAAGTACGGGCCAACAGGATTCTCCATCACGGGAAAATTGCCAAGGCGGCAGTCATTTGTTTGTTGAGGTGGCCGCTGTCAAACCGCGGGCCACTACCATCAAATTGCAGCTAGAAAAATCAATCCCGAGACGGACTTGTAGATCAACTACCGAAATCAACTCATCTTTCATGAAAAAGTTGGAGTAAATAAACTACAAGATCCATACTGGAACGATTCGGCGGTGGGTCACCGGTTCCTTCTTGACCAAGGCCTGCGGGACTTGTGGATTGGGCACCGCTCGCTGAGTCAGCTCCACGGCTGCGCGACCTCAACCGGCCTCGTCTCCGTAGCCGAGGCCGTCTGCAACTCTGCTTCCTCGGGCCGCTGAACCTCCTTGGGTGCTCGTCTTGGGCCGTCGTAGGCTCTCAGGCGCCGCGTTGAGTCGTCGTCAGTTGCTGGTTTGTCCACTGGCGTTAGGCCGCCGCGGCCTCGATTCGCCTCGCTCCTGTGCCGCGAGCTGCATGTGGTTGGGGACTGTCAGTCCGCCTCGCCTGCTCCAAACTGCCGAACGAGCCACCACAAGCCGCTTTCGCTGGCGTGCAGAACCACCGCCGTTTTACCTCTACCTCCACGGCCACGACCAGTGGCTAGCCTCGCTCTGCCTTCAACTCGGATCCGTCGGTCGCTCTAAGCCGCCTCCTCTGCGACGGGTACCTACGCAGTATCACGCACCTGACCATGGCTGCATATCCCACGGGAGATCTGCTGGGTCAAAGGAAACAATGGAAAAAGGAAGCAGTGAAGCTAGTGTCACACCAGAAGCATCAATGCAAATATTCCAGTATGGATAAGCTGGCCAGAAGGAAAAATCAACATCCAACATTAGCATAAACGTTGGACCGGCAAAATATATCAGGTGATATTCATCTAAGTCTATTTTTAGTACATATTGTTTTTTGTCAAAGAATAATTACTTTGTCTGTGTATTTTTATATATGCAGGACAATGATTCATCGTTTGTTGTTGGACCTGTGTGCGCAAGCCGTCGCCCGTGCAATTCGATCTACATCAACTCGCTAGGATCACGCCCGCGATTAACTGGCCATCCGTGCGGCTTACCGCGCCCACGATTGACTCATCATCCGCACCCGCGACCAAGCCGTTTCCAACGCTGTTGCTGACTCTCCCCGTCCGCACCGGCTTACAACGCCATAGCCGACTCATCTGTCCGAGCCGCCTCTGATGCTGTGGTCGTTTTACTGTCCGCCCTGCGGTCTGGCCTATTCAACGTGCCGGGTTGACTAACGGACACCGGTAGGGATCATAAAGTTCAAATACATCAGGTGATATCCGTCCAGACTATTTTAAATAGCACATATTAAATTGTTTGAGAACAATTACTCTGGTCTATAATATTTTCTGCAGGACCATTATTCATTACAAAAAAGGTGTCGCATAAGGGGTGCCCGCCAACGTCACGTTTGCACTAGTACTTGTTCATGCCGTGATGCTCGATTGATACATACGTGAGTCGCTACTCCCGGACATCAGCACGATCACGCACCGGCGTCTGCACCCACTTGCTGATGGAACAGGTGTGCGCAAGTCGCCTCCCGTGCAGCTTAATCTACATCAACCCGCCAGAGCCGCGTTGAGCCGCCCTTGCCGCTTTGAGCTGCCAGGGCTATATTAAGTCGCCGGTCTGCCTGAGCCGTCGAAACTATATTGAGTCGCTGGTCTGCCTGAGTCACCTCTGTCGTGATAAACGGATTATCTGACGTCCAAACAAATAAGGGTAATTATTTATGACAAAAAGTGATATTATACCACGGAGATGGAGGCATACCAACATCTTTTGGCACAGGTGATCGTCGTTACTCAACGGACTCCCGCACCGTCTTACAACGCCATGACCGGCTCATCTTTCTGCTCCTACGGTCGATTCATCTGTGATGGATTTCAGTGATCATCAACTCCGTGGTGAACAGTTTCCAGCCTAACATATCAGGTGAAATCCATCCAGCATATATTTTATATTGTTTTCTTTAAAAGAGCAATTATTCTGGCTTGTAAGTTCTCCAATGTAGGAAGGGATTACTATATCACTGAGCTATTGAATGAATCATGCTGGTTTATATCACGGTCAAATATGGAGAATCTCAAGACAACTCCTCGAGTCGCCTTAAGACTCGAGGGCTACAATGGCATGACTCGGCAAAATTGGCCAGTATCAATAATCCAGAACTCCGGGTCATTGGAGGGAAAAAATAACCCAGCCCCGGAGACTACTGCTATATTGATAAGAATTTAAAGGCCGTCAGAAAATTTCTGGTTCAAAATGAAGAATGCTGGTTTAAAATCCGGCTCAAGGTAAACCTGTCTCCCATAAAGCTTTGAAGCTCTCCATATCCGGTTTGAAATTCAGGTTTAAAAAGAATTCATCTCTCGCAAGTTCGAGTTTTCAGAAAAAAATTACAGGGACCAAAGAGAGTTTGTTGCACAGCACAACTCAAACATAGGCACCCGGCGAGCACAGCTCAGAAATATATCACTTGGGGGCTTCCGGTTTATTGAGCTAAGCTATGATTACCCTTCGATCCAGCTCATAGCCACAGTTACAGGTCATTTGGGGGCTTCCTATTCAAACATAGGTCATATTCAAACCAAAGAGAACATAGCTGTCGGTACCCTCTTGATCGGCGCAATGCCAAACCCACCAGGGGGCTTCTTGATCGTATTCGAATCATAACTTAACCCCTTTTGGGTCCGACTTGGATTGTATTTGAATCAGGGTCATTAAAAACCTCTCAAGGTCATTTGGGGGCTTCCTATTCAAACATAGGTAGTATTCGAACCAAAGAGAACATAGTTGTCGGTACCTTCTTGATCGGCACACTGCCAAAGCCACTGGGGGCTACATGATCGTATTCGAATCTTAGCTTAACCCCTTTGGAACGGTTTATTGATCGTATTTGAATCAGTAACCTTGATTTTTATTTGGTTTAAGTTTTTGCAAACAATCTTTGGTTTTGTCTTGAGACTTTTTTATTCAGATCTAAATATAAGTGTGGTTTCGTTTAAACCCGGCTTGGCTTTGGACGATAAGTCACCAGCATGTGACAATCATCATATATTTGGAAGTATTGGCTTCTAAGGATTGGGTTATCACCCTTACTGCACAGGTCATGTAAACCGACAGTACAAATTCAATATCACAATACTTATATGTGGGATATTATGACCCGCCCTGTGGTAAACCGCCAAGGGATCTTGTGATTTACTTGTGTGCAGGATAAGACTATATTTGGGTGGTTACCCGCCTTGGCTTTTGACGTTAAGTCGCCGGGGCATATGTTGTTTAAACTTTGTGCAGGATTTACAGAGCTATGATTTACATAAATGATTAAGTTCCAACCCATCATCAAAGATTGAAATTGGTGTCTCAAAAGGGTTATCAATTCTTGATTTTCTCAAAGGCTATAAGCAGCCTGGTTATAAAAATTCCGGTTTACAATGGAGGCGTATTAAATCGTCATCGGCCAAGATCCGTCGGGTATTTAAATTCCAGGTTTACTTATCAACAGATGAGGTATTCAAAGTCGCTTTGGCGCAATGGCTATTATTTTATCAATGGATAGGATTGATTCTACAATGGAAGGAATAGTCCCGAGTCGCTGCAGGCTTACAACCCGGCACTTGGGGGCTAACGCAAAGTCATTTTTTGGCTCACTTTATTGAAGATCCGACTCAACACATTATAATGAGCCGGCCCTTAGGGGCTACCAATTGCTCATGTCAACAATTTAAGGTACACAAGTCTTATTCCATTATATTGAAGGGTCCACTGCTCAGTTGGTAAATCACAAAGCTCTTAACCTTGTGGACATGGGTTCAAGCCCCATGATGGGGGTTACATCATATGATGTTCTTTTCAAAAAGAAGTATATATAAAGTCCCAGCTCAATATTATCTTACTGAGCCGGTGCTTGGGGGTTGCACGTTGATGTTCAAGTCTACATGATCATATTTATAAAGTCTCTGCTCATTATAGCATAATGACCCGGCCCTTGGGGGCTACACTGGTTGATGGTTTTATGAGCATAAGGCAATTACAAGTCCCAGGTTGCTACAAGCATGACAACCCGACACTTGGGGGCTACATATGAGGAATACTCGGTTCTGACTAGTGATTGAGACGAACAACATGGATTTGTTCAAGGTGGTAATATTTATATTGAAGCAAGTCTTAAGTCATCACTTTGCTCTGCTCAAGACTTGGGGGCTGCAGGTAACACGGATATAAGGAGAAATATTTTCGAAATCTCAGTTTTTGAGCAAACCAGATTGACTAGGCGTCACTAATCATTATGACCTGGTGTCTGCAATAATCATAACCCGGCGTCGACAACAACTATGACTCGGTGCTATCAATATTTACAAACCGACAATTTTGGTAATATTAAACCGACAAGTTCTACATCTTCAAACTGGCTGAATATCAGATGAGCATTTCAAGACCAATATTTCTTAAACCAGCGCTTTGGAACCGGACTCAAGTGGATTAGTCTTCACAACATTTCTCTGGGAGAAACCAACGTCAGCGATTTAAGTGTGAAGCTGGCTTATTGACCCGGATTTTCTAGAAGGAGGAAATTACAAGGACTTAAGGATGATCAGGCGCCGGTTTACAAGAATTCTTAACCCGAAGCACAGCCTGTCAATTTTGTTCTTGTGTTTATTTTGCAACATAAGTCTACCATGGATAAATCCAAGCTAAACTGGGGGCTAATGTCAGGGATATACCCCGCGGTATGACCCGGCCGAGGTTGGCGACTCACCAGAGACCCGGCTAATACCTGGTGTTTCATTTGTAAGCCGCCCGGAGATTGGCCACTCACTGGTAATCCGGCGGGCAGGTCAAACGAATGGCAAAGCCCAAGGCCCAGACGGTCGGCTTATAATATGGTGGGCCGGCTTACGAGGAAAGACATAAGGAATATTCTCCTACAAAGGAAGCAAGACTAGGACTCCACTTGTAATAGAGTAATCCTAATCCTACTAGGACTAGTCATGTAACTGGCCCCTTCAACTTATATAAGGAGGGGTAGGGCTCCCCAAAAGAGGGACAAGCAATAAGAAAACAATCTCTAGGGCTAGACACAAAGAGCCGATTGACCGGCGACTCCCTCATGAGCATAATGAGACCTAAACACAAACATCATGTAGGGCTATTCCCGGATGATGTTTCCCGAGGCCCGAAGGTGTCTAAACCCTTGTCTTGTGTTGCGTCTCTCGATTCCGATCAACCCCTCTCAAGCTACTACATAGATGCGCTGGCCTCACGACTAAGTCCTCACACTAGGACATCTGCCGTGACAAATCCACGACAGCGGGGGAGGTGGATGCCGGACGTGGTAGAGCTCAGTGGAGGGGATGCTCGATGGAGGTGGAGGGGTCGGCGGAGGCACTCCCGGTGGCAGCGGCAGCGGAGGCGGCGGCGGTAGAGCTCGTCGGATGGGGCAGCAGCGAACAGAGGGGGCGGGGGCGAGAGAAATAGAGAGAGAAGAGAGGAGTGAGCGCGGGCGAGGGGGGAAATTTTGCATTAGTCCCCGTGGGAAACATTTCCGACAGCCGACTTTTAGCGACACTCGGTACAAGTCTTAACCTAGAACTCGGGGGCTTTTCCGAGAGCCGCACCGACAGTGGTTACCGAGGGTCGCCCAGCAGCACTTGGTAATGGCCACATTTTCTGAGAGGAACTCTCGGTAGAGCATCCTTCTTGTGCATTCTCAATAATATGTATTATACTTTTTTTTGTTGTTTTCTTCCATGCTTGGCAAACAACCTTAACACATCATAATTACCGTCTTGTGTTTTATTTGTCAAATGATGGGCCTCGCCCGGTTCTAGAGACCGGTGGCCCCGACGGTCTAGGGCGTAGATCGACACCGAGAGGGTGTAGTCCACGGTGAATAACTGCTTCTTCATGTTAGTGCATTTCATCGCGAGATGACAGACCAAGTCTAGGCCAAAGCCACAACAAGATCCCATTCGTGTAGACCCGACGCGTCCGTTTCCCCCCTCCAGGTGCCGGCGGCGGCGCCGTCCGTGAGTGGGGTACATCCCGGAGACACGTGCCGGGCGTTTGCAACTGCCACAACACTTCCAGACTTGCGAGAGGCCACCTACGCAAGATTTGGCGGCATGTGCTAGCCCCGGGAGGCCGCCGGCCATAGTCGTAGACACATGAAGAGCAATCCGCGGAGAGGGAAGTGTTCAGATACTTCTCCATCACCAAAAATTATGAAAAATTACCATCAGTCCTATAGCACATGTGCCCACAGTGTGTAAAAAACTTATGATTTTATCGCGCACCGAGTATTTAATAATATTCACGCCGCATTGTTACCGCAGAACGTCTACTACTGTGTCATCGCCATTTGTGAGGGGGGCCACATCCCGGAGACATGTGCTGCCTCTTCGGACATGCCACCACACCGTACGACATGCATGAGGGCCCGTTGCGATGCTCCGATGGCAATGCTACTCCCCAGGGCCCCCGTCCCGCCTAACCCTGTAGCGTTTGACCATTGGATCTAGCCCTTTGAATTTGCACGGACGGGCTTTGACCAGTGGAACTCTCCACCCGGTTGTGTTAGGTCAGCCCATAGGAACACTTTGGAGCAACATCCGGGCCAAAGCCACAGCAAGACCCCATCCATGTAGACCCGTGATAACCCACAAGTATAGGGGATCGCAACAGCTTTCGAGGGTAGAGTATTCAACCCAAATTTATTGATTCGACACAAGGGGAGCCAAAGAATATTCTCAGGTATTAGCAGCTGAGTTGTCAATTCAACCACACCTGGAAACTTAGTATCTACAGCAAAAGTGTTTAGTAGCAAAGTAATATGATAGTGGTGGTAGCTGCAACAAAAAGTAAAGACAACAAAAGTAATGTGTTTGGTATTTTGTAGTGATTGTAACAGTAGCAGCGGGAAAGTAAATAAGCGTAAACCAATATATGGAAAACTCGTAGGCACCGGATCAGTGATGGATAATTATGCCGGATGCGGTTCATCATGTAACAGTCATAACATAGGGTGACACGGAACTAGCTCCAATTCATCAATGTAATGTAGGCATGTATTCGATATAGTCATACGTGCTTATGGAAAAGAACTTGCATGACATCTTTTGTCCTACCCTCCCGTGGCAGCGGGGTCCTATTAGAAACTAAGGGATATTAAGGCCTCCTTTTAATAGAGAACCGGAACAAAGCATTAGCACATAGTGAATACATGAACTCCTCAAACTATGGTCATCACCGGGAGTGGTCCCGATTATTGTCACTTCGGGGTTGCCGGATCATAACACATAGTAGGTGACTATAGAGTTGCAAGATAGGATCAAGAACTCACATATATTCATGAAAACATAATAGGTTCAGATCTGCAATCATGGCACTCGGGCCCTAGTGACAAGCATTAAGCATAGCAAAGTCATAGCAACATCAATCTCAGAACATAGTGGATACTAGGGATCAAAACCTAACAAAACTAACTCGATTACATGATAAATCTCATCCAACCCATCTCCGTCCAGCAATCCTACGATGGAATTACTCACGCACGGCGGTGAGCATCATGAAATTGGTGATGGAGGATGGTTGATGATGACGACGGCGACGAATCCCCCTCTTTGAAGCCCCGAACGTACTCTAGATCAGCCCTCCCGAGAGGTTTTAGGGCTTGGCGGCGGCTCCGTATCGTAAAATGCGATGATTTCTTCTCTCTGATTGTTTTCTCTCCGAAAGCAAATATATAGAGTTGGAGGTGGCGTCGGAGGGCATCCAGAGGGGCCACGAGGTAGGGGGCGCGCCCTGGGGGGGCGCCCCCACCCTCATGGATAGGGTGTGGGCCCCCTGGTCTTCATCTTTGGCAAGGATTTTTTATTATTTTTTCTAAGATGTTCCGTGGAGTTTCAGGTCATTCCAAGAATATTTGTTTTCTGCACATAAAACAACACCATGGCAATTCTGTTAAAAACAGCGTCAGTCCAGGTTAGTTCCATTCAAATCATACAAGTTAGAGTCCAAAACAAGGGCAAAAGTGTTTGGAAAAGTAGATACGACGGAGAGGTATCAACCCGACGCCTCCGTTTCCCCCCTCCAGGTGGTGGCGGCGGCGCCGTCCGTGAGGGGGGGCACACCCCAGAGACGCGTGTCGGGCGTTTGCAACCGCCACAACACTTCCAGACTTGTGAGTGGCCGCCTACGCAAGATTTGGCGGCATGTGCTAGCCCCCGGAGGCCGCCAGCCACAGTCGTAGACACGCGAAGAGCAATCCGCAGAGAGGGAAGTGTTCAGATACTTCTCCATCACCAAAAAGTATGAAAAATTACCATCGGTCCTATAGCTCATGTGCCCACGCGTGTAAAAAACTCATGATTTTATCGCGCTTCGAGTATTTAATAATATTCACGCCGCATCGTTACTGCAGAACGTCTACTACTATGTCATCGCCGTCCGTGAGGGGGGGCACACCCCGGAGATGCGTGTCGCCTATTCAGACATGCCACCACACCGTACGGCATGTATGAGGGGCCGGTGCGATGGTCCGGTGGCATTGCAGGAAGTGTGGGTCATGTTGCTCCGTTGGCCTCGAAACTTCTAGTGCTCTCAAAGGAGGCCATCGCATGTATATGCATGGGATATCCGGTGGCCCCGGCGGTCTAGGAAGTTGACCGGCACCGAGATAGGGGGTAGACCACGGTCAACAACTGCTTCTTCTCATGTTTATTACTTTACACTCTTTAAAGTTCTCTCTCGATGCTGGTCTAGAAAGTTGACCGGCACCGAGAGAGGGGGTAGGCCACGGTCAACAACTGCTTCTTCTCATGTTTTTTACTTTACACTCTTTAAAGTTCTCTCTCGGTGCCGTTCTAGGAAGTTGGCCGGCACCGAGAGAGGGGGTAGCCCATGATCAACAACTGCCACTTCTCATGTTTTTTTACTTTACACTCTTTAAAGTTCTCTCTCGGCGCCGGTCTAGAAAGTTGACCGGCATCGAGAGAGGGGGTAGGCCACGGTCAACAACTGCTTCTTCTCATGTTTTTTGCTTTCCACTCTTTAAAGTTAAGTTTTGAACAAATCTAACCCAAAAAGCATATATATATATATATATATATATGAGTGCATCAAAAGTCTTTCATCGAAAAATTCATCAAAAGTCATGGAATTTCCAAACTTCGGTCATAAAAGCATATGAAATATGAGATGAAAAAAAGATAGTGCAAAACAAAAACAAAAAAAGAGAAGGGGAAAAATTAGAGCAGTGGTTACTGAGGGTCGATTTTTGGCTCTCGGTAATGGCCACCTTTTCTGAGAGGCGCTATCGGTAAAGCATCTAACCTACATCTCTTTCCTTCTTGTGCATTCTCGATAATATGTATTATACTTTTTTTGTTGTTTTCTTCCATGCTTGGCAAACAACCTTAGCACATCATAATTACCGTCTTGTGTTTTCTTCTTCGGATGGGCCTCGTCCAGTTCTAGAGACCGGCACCCCTCTGGTGGCCCCGGCGGTCTAGGGCGTTGTTCGGCACCAAGAGGGGGTAGGCCACGGGGAATAACTGCATCTTCGTGTTAGATGATTTTATCGCGAGATGACAGACCAAATTTTGGCCCATTCTATCATGGGGTCACCCACCGAAGACTCTGTCACGGGGTCACCCACCGAACACTCAACTCTCTCTCATAGGATATGGATTTAGTGGAAAGAGGATTTGAGTGGAAAGCAACTTGGGAAGGCTGGAGATCAAGATTCATATGGTAAGAATGGAATATCTTGGCCTCTACACAAGTGTAGGTGGTTCTTTCTCAGAAAAAGTGAGTTGGGAGTGTAGGTTTGTTCTGATAGCTGTCTTCTAGAATGAAGAGGTGGTGGAGGGGTATATATAGCCTCCACACAAAATCTAACCATTACACACAACTTGCCAATCTCGGTGGGACCGAATTGATAAACTCGGTCGGACCGATTCAGCAAAGCTAGTGACCGTTAGGAGTTTCGGTGGGACCGACATGCAGCTCGGTAGGACCGATATGGTTAGGGTTAGGGCGTAACGTAATCTCGGTGAGACCGATTACACAAACTCGGTGAGACCGATTTTGGTAATAAGCTAACCAGAGAGTTGGTCAGGTAAACTCGGTGGGACCGATCACTCATTTCGGTGAGACCGAAACATTACGAAGGGGAAACAGAGAGTTTACATTGCAATCTCGGTGGGACCGATTACTCATCTCGGTAAGACCGAAATGTTACGAAGGGAAACAGAGAGATTACGATCCCATCTCGGTGAGACCGAGATCCCTATCGGTGAGACCGATTTGCCTAGGGTTTGTGGCAGTGGCTATGACATTTGAACTCGGTGGTGCCGGATAGAAAGAATCGGTTGGGCCGAGTTTGACTTTTGGTTTAGGTCATATGTGGATGTGAGAAAGTAGTTGAGGGTTTTGGAGCATATCACTAAGCATTTTGAGCAAGAGCCTCATTAAGCAACACCTCATCCCTCCTTGATAGTATTGGCTTTTCCTATAGACTCAATGTGATCTTGGATCACTAAAATAGAAAATGTAGAGTCTTGAGCTTTGAGCTTGAGCCAATCCTTTTGTCCTTAGAATTTTGAGGGGTCCACTTTTCTCATCCATGCCATGCCAATCATTGAGCTTTCCTGAGATATTAATCTTGAAATAGCATTAGCTCAATGAGCTATATGTTGTTAGGAATTACCAAAACCATATAGGGATAGTTGCACTTTCAATCTCCCCATTTTTGGTAATTGATGACAACATATAGATCAAAGCTTCGACAAATGATAATAAGAATGAAAAACATTGTCGCTTTGAGAAGTATGTGAAAAGCAAGAGCTCCCCCTAAATTTGTGCATAGTTTAAGATTTGCTTTGGACTGCAAATGCACAATGAGTTAGGATCATGGGTTACTCTTCCATGTCACATACATCTTGGTGGAGCGCTCAAAATGATAATAATTAAATACATGCACTCATCACCAAGCAAAGTGGATGATCATATGGGGATATAAAAAGATAATGTCATCCAACAAGCATTAAGGTAGCATATGATCAAACACATGATCATCCAAGTATCACACAAAAGCATAAAGTATCTCAAACAAGAAAATAACAAAGTTCAACCACCAAGCAATAAGAGAGAACAAAAAGCAACACTCTCTCTCGAAGCCTATGATCTATACATTTTCTCCCCCTTTGGCAACAAGTTACCAAAAAGTTCATAAAAATGCATAGTGCTAGATCAATTCTCAGGCTTGGTCTTCAGGTGGTGGTGTAGATAAAACGCCAAGGTCGAAAGGCATCAGTTGATGTAGATGGAGCTGGTGGAGTGGGTGCTGGAGCTGGTGCAGATGAAGTTGCTCTGGTGTCTGTAATAGGCACTGTAGCAGATCTCTGTCCTCTGGGCACTCTAGAAAAAGCATCAGTGGCAGACTTGCCCTTCTTCTCCTGCACTTCATCCTGAAGTTGCTCAACAACTTACTGGATCTCAGTGACCTTCACATCTAAGTCATAGAACTTATGCTCCATGATCCTCTCCAAGCTCTCCTGGTTTTGAGTCGGGGTGGCCAATCCCTTCCCAATCCTCGGAGTGGAGGCAATCAAGTAGCCAAGCTGATCTTGCTTGCTCTTCAGAAGATACTGAGATGCCTCATCAATGGTTGGCATCTTTGCAGCCTTTTTAGTCATTGCCTTCTCCCTCTTTGCTTGTGCGTGCACAGAAGATGGTTCATTCTCATCCATCACCACAGTGTTGTCCTCAAAGTCTGGGTAGATGGGCATGTGTCCCTTGTCCAAGAGATATGTGCAAGTGCACATCTTGGAGTTGATTAACTCCTGGATCTGTGGGGCATACCCACAACTTCTCTTCTGATCTGCAGCTCTTCTCTTTATGGTTTCCACAATTAGGCTCATGACTTTGAACTTTTGAGGCACATCAAATATGTGAAGCAGGTTAATTACATGGCCTTTGATCATCTTGTGATCACCTAACTTTGGCAAGAGAGTGTGCCTGAGGATCCAGTTGATTGTTGGCAAACCTGACAGAAGATAATGTACTGATCCAAACTTGTGTGTCTCAAGAGCAGCATCTGGGATCTCTTTGTACATATGTGCCATGGTGTTGTGATCCTTCTTCTTCTGGCATAGACATCCAGGTCATCTTCATTCTCCTCAGGAGCATTGATCAATTTTGCCCATTCTTTAACCGTTGACTGGTACCTAGTACCTTCAAACATCCAGATAATCCTTCCATCTGGGTAGAAATGAGTTGTGGAGTAGAACTGCATAATAAGCTCATCATTCCACTTTGTGAGCTTCTAAGCCACAAACTCATCGACTCCACATGCCTTGAAGCTGTCATATACACCAGGGAAGTGATCTTCATTTTCCTTAATGAATTTCCAATCAACCCATCTCATGTCACACACTATGGGCTTCTTGTCAAGTAAAATGGTCTCATAGAAGTCCTGATGTTCCTTTGTGTGGAACCTGTAGTCCACAGCAGTCCTTCTCCTGGTGGCATATGGATCAGACTCTCTCCATAGCCTTAAACCTGAATCCTTCCTGATTTTCATGTTCTCTGCAATTGGGTGAGCATCATTGTGATCTGGAATTTTGGGCTTCAACTTCCTCAAAACGACAGAATCATCTTCTTCTTCAGCAGCTTGAGGCACTGGGGCCTTGTTCTTATCCTCGGCAGGGATATTCCTGGTGCTCCTCTTGGGTTTTGGCTTTGGAGCTGGAGCAGCAGTCTTAGGCTTAGGTGGAGCAGCCCCTGCCCTTATAGCATCTCCCATAAGCTTTTGAGCTTTGGGTGCTGGTGCTTCATCCTCTTCCTCTTCCTCTTCTTCAGAATCTTTCATTATTGAAGATCTGCCAAGCACTCTGGTAGTGGTCTTCTTGACCCTTTCCTTCCTTTTCTATTCTGCCACAACCTATTCTTTGGGTGCAAATCCCAAAGTCTCTTAAGTGGATGTTCTGGCTTTTGACATGGGAACTCTCTTGGCAGGAACCTTTTGCTTCATTGCTGGCTTAGTGGCAGCAGCTGTGGCATATTCCTTTTTCAGGACTTTCCTCTTTGAGGTGGCCTCTTCCTCAACAACCACATAGTCCTCATACTCAGAATCTGAGGTTCTCTTCTTTCTGGTCCTGGTGGCTGCCTTAGGCAAGTTGCTGGGTGTACTCCTGCTTCCCTCATCAAAGCTGCTAGAGGGACTAGTGTCGTCACTCATGTTAACTTGCTCTTCAGACTTGTTCTGACTGTCACTCTGATCTGACATGATGCAAACACTGACAGCAGACCCTGTGAATAGATTATAGATGAGGTAGATTGGATAAGCATCACAAAGTACAGAGGTTTTTGCAAAAGAATGAGTTAAAAACTTAGTTTTAGTTTTCCACAGAAAGCATTTCGGATCTACCGATTTGAAAACTCGGTGATACCGAAGCAGCTTTTGGAACCTAAACTAGTGAACTCGGTCAGACCGAGTCACAGTTCGGTGGCACCGAGACTGCTAGGGTTTCACAAAGTATTGAACTCGGTCACACCGATTTGCAATTCTCGGTCAGACCGAGAATCACATGTGCAATGGCCTTAGCCAAATCGGTGGAACCGATTTCAACAACTCGGTTGGTCCGAGATGATTTCGGCGGAAACCTAACCCTAAATTTTCAATCCACGACTAAACTACGGAGTGATTTCGCTGGATAGAGTGACCTCAATCGTGGCAAGATACATGGCAAAACAATGTGCTAAGAATTGGAGTGAGATTAGCACAAGGATCAAGTCCATACCCTAAGTGCGGCGATGGACTTGCTACGGCGGCAACGGCAGAGACGATTCCCGTTGACGGCGGCGGAGACCAGCGGCGGGAGGCAGCTGGCGATGAGGAGGACGATCCGGAGACCCAGGGAGGCAGAGAAGGCTGAGCGCGTGCGAAGGGGTTCGGAAATTTTTCCAAATTTTGGCCCGGGGGTATATATAGCCTGACCCTGTCGGTGTGACCGAGTGGAACAACTCGGTGGCACCGAGATTCATAACTGCAAGCAGTTACTGAAACTCGGTGTGACCGAAAAGTTCAAATCGGTTGCACCGAGATTGAAAACCTAGATCGACTTAGTGGTCTCGGTATGACCGAAATGGATGAATCGGTCAGACCGAAACGCACAAAGAAGTTTTGGAAGCTTAAGTCTATGACGAATCGGGGACTCCGAGTGCTCCTCACACAGAGTGGTTCGAATCTGACTTGATCAAACTTTGTGATGTAGCATGAATAGAGTTTGAGACAACAAAAGCATAGATAGCTAGAGAAGGTTCTTAGGCATTCTTGTCCATCCACTTGGCAAAAGAAAAAGGAACCAAACAATCAAAACAACAAGTGGATGTCCTCTAATGAGTAAATTATGCAACCAACATGCTGACACAATAAAATGGCAAATGAAATATGTGGCAAAGCATGCACAACCAATTCTAGCATCTATCACGCAATTGGCGTTGACTAGGTCATCTATATATGAGTATATTGACTTAGGAGTCAAATGAGAACATTTGATCATAGGTCATACTCATCGTTTAAGCACAACTGGGGTTACCACTTTTACATAAAGCGTTGTTGTGTTCACACCATTAGAGTTGCTTTAGCTCAATTCTTAGAGTAAAGCTCCCCCTCGATGTGAGATTCCCCCTAAGAGGGATGAACTAACCTTGGGTTTTGTCGATGATGACTTCATGTAGGTGTTGAAGATGTGGATGCTCAATGTTGATGTAGATCATTTGGAGCAATCCTTTGGAGTGAGTTGCACTTTCAATACCTACACGGTTTAGTCCCACAAGGAACAAACAAGGATATCCATAGTCATAGAGTGATGCACACACAAGATGATGTCTATGATAGCATTAGGTTACGTTGTCCCTTGTCTTACCAACAAGAGGGTTTGTGACTCCTTGTACTAGTGCAAGATGTGGAAGTTGATTGCACTTGTTCTTGCCAAAATGATAAGAGTGAAGTATGTTGGCGGAGTCACCCTCAAGAACTCCCTAGTTCTTCTTCTTCGGGATCCACATCATCTTGATGGGAATCCTTGGAGTTGTAGTCGTACTTGATGAAGTAGAACTTGATGTAGTCTTGGGAACCCACTTGACCAAGGCCTTGGGTGCTTCTTCAAATGCATCAATTTCCTCGTGAAGCTTATCCTTGCCTTTTTGCTTGTGGTCTTGTGGTGGAAAATCATCTTGAGATTGTGTCCCTTTGAAGGAAGTAGGATCATACTTCTCTTGTTGAGGAACAAACTTCATCTTGGGGTATTGATCTTCTTCCCACTCAACTCCATTGGCATTGAACTTTCGTTCAAAACCAACACCTTGGTTCTTCCGGTGCCTTCCTTGCTTGCGTACAATTTCCTCGAATTGCTTACTCCCGGCAAGGCTCTTGTAAACACCTTTCTCTATAATTCCCTTCAATAAGCTATTTTCTTGCTCAAGTGTAACTTGGCTAAGAGAATCATTAGTGGAATCAAGAGAACTACTAGAAGCAACAACATTAGATTTAGCATGATTATTGTTACTACTAGAGGAAGAATCTTTCTTGTTTTTGTTGCTAGACTTGACTTGAGGCATGTAAGTGGATAAGAGTAAACGCTTGGCAATGTAAGAAGAACTTTTCTTGCGAAGATCATCATTGATTGCCTTTAAGAACTCATGCTCTTGCTTAAGGTTGAGATTTTCAAAACGTAATTTCTCATGAGTCCTTAAAAGTTCTCTATGATCTCCTAAGATAGTTTCATGAGCTAACTTAAGAGTGTTTAGTTCTTTAGTTAGAAACTCAATCTTCTCCTTATCATTGTCATTCGTTTTATCTTGATTAGCATGATTAATTGATGTTTCATCATAGTATTCATCACTAGAGTTTTCAACAAGTAAATCATCATCACCTAACAAGTCATCTTCATCACTATTGAAATCAACATACTCAGGGTGTGATACCTTTGGGCCTTTAGCCATGAAGCATCTTCCAAGTCCTTCATTTGGTGAATCAATTATGTCGTAGGAGTTGGTTGATACAAGTGCTAGACCGGCAACACCTTCATCTTGAGTATATTCGGAGTCGGAGTGATTGTCGGAGTCGGAGCCGGATACCCATTCACCAACATGAGCTTGATGTCTTTGTTTTGTGTAGCTCCTTGATGACTTGTCCTTCCTTTCCGAATCCTTGCTTCTCCGGGATGTTCTTCGTTCATAATGATCATCTCTACTCCTTCTCTCTCTTGATGGTGATTCTTCTCTTATACTTCTTCTTTTTGGAGAATCTTCTCTTCTTTTGTAGGGTGTCGTACACTCATTGGAGTAGTGTCCGGGTCTTCCAAAATTTTAGGAATTTCGCTCTCGACTAGAAGATCTTTTGTCATTGTAGGACCTTGACTTGGAACTTCTCTCTTTGCTTCTACTCTTGTAGAACTTGTTGAAGTTCTTCACCATTAGGCTCAATTATTCATTGAAGGTTTGTTTCTCACTAGATGATGTGGGAGCTTCACATGAGGCTTTGTAAGCACCACTTGACTTGTTATGGAGCTCCTCCTTATCCTTGAGTGACATCTCATGAGCAACAATTCTTCCAATGACTTCCGTTGGCTTGAGATCTTTGTAATTGGGCATCATTTGGATCAATGTGCATACGGTATCATATTTTCCGTCCAAAGCTCTTAGGATCTTCTTGATGATGAATTTGTCGGTCATCTCTTCACTTCCTAAGCCGGCGATCTCATTTGTGATAAGAGCAAGCCTAGAGTACATTTCAGCGACACCTTCACCATCCTTCATTTTGAACTTGTCAAGCTGACTTTGAAGCACATCCAACTTGGATTCCTTGACGGAGTCGGTACCTTCGTGCATATCAATCAAAGTATCCCAAATTTCCTTTGCATTCTCAAGACAGCTGATTTTGTTGAATTCTTCGGGGCACAATCCGTTGAAGAGGATATCACAAGCTTGAGCATTGTATTGCAGCATCTTCAACTCTTCCGCGGTAGCTTCACGGTTCGGTTCTCTCCCATCAAAGAATTCACCTTGCAAGCCAATACACACAATAGCCCATATGGCGGGGTTATGTCCAAGAATATGCATTTTCATCTTATGCTTCCAACTAGGAAAATTAGTGACATCAAAGTAAGGACCTCTACGGTGGTAGTTTCCCTCGCTAGACGCCATTCTCTCCTAGGTTGTGAAACCAAGGCTATGACTTCCAAAAGCTATGAAAATCAAGGCAAATGGAGACCAAAGCTCTGATACCACTTGTAGGATCGAAAGTATGTCTAGAGGGGGGGGGTGATTAGACTACTTGACCAAATAAAAACTTATCCTTTTCCTAATTTTAGTTCTTGGCACATTTTAGCAACTTTGGACAAGTCAAGCAATCTTAACACAATTCAAGCAAGCATGCAAAGAGTATATGAGCAGCGGAAAGTAAAGCACGCAACTTGCAAGAATGTAATGGGAAGGGTTTGGAGGATTCAAACGCAATAGGAGACATGGATGTTTTTGTCGTGGTTCCGATAGGTGGTGCTATCGTACACCCATGTTGATGGAGACTTCAACCATGAAGGGTAACGGCTGCACGAGTCCACGGAGGGCTCCACCCATGAAGGGTCCACGAAGAAGCAACCTTGTCTATCCCACCATGGTCGTCACCCACGAAGGACTTGCCTCACTGGTGGTAGATCTTCACGAAGTAGGCGATCTCCTTGCCCTTACAAACTCCTTGGTTCAACTCCACAATCTTATCGGAGGCTCCCAAGTGACACCTTGCCAATCTAGGAGACACCACTCTCCAAGAAGTAACAAATGGTGTGTTGATGATGAACTCCTTGCTCTTGTGCTTCAAATGATAGTCTCCCCAACACTCAACTCTCTCTCAAAGGATATGGATTTAGTGGCAAGAGGATTTGAGTGGAAAGTAACTTGGTAAGGCTAGAGATCAAGATTCATATGGTAAGAATGGAATATCTTGGCCTCAACACAAGTGTAGGTGGTTCTTTCTCAGAAAAAGTGAGTTGGAAGTGTAGGTCTGTTCTGATGGCTCTCTTCTAGAATGAAGAGGTGGTGGAGGGGTATATATAGCCTCCACACAAAATCTAACCATTACACACAACTTGCCAATCTCGGTGGGACCGAATTGATAAACTCGGACGGACCGATTCAGCAAAGCTAGTGACCGTTAGGAGTTTCGGTGGGACCGACATGCAACGCAGTAGGACCGATATGGTTAGGGTTAGGGCATAACGTAATCTTGGTGAGACCGATTACACAAACTCGGTGAGACCGATTTTGGTAATAAGCTAACCAGAGAGTTGGTCAGGTAAACTCGGTGGGACCGAGCTCTCATTTTTGGTGAGACCGAAACGTTACGAAGGGGAAATAGAGAGTTTACATTGCAATCTCGGTGGGACCGATCGCTCATCTCGATAAGACCGAAATGTTACAAAGGGAAACAGAGAGATTACAATCCCATCTTGGGGAGACCGATTTGCCTAGGGTTTGTGGCAGTGGCTATGACATTTGAACTCGGTGGCGCCGGATAGAAAGAATCAGTGGGGCCGAGTTTGACTTTTGGTTTAGGTCATATGTGGATGTGAGAAAGTAGTTGAGGGTTTTGGAGCATATCACTAAGCATTTTGAGCAAGAGCCTCATTAAGCAACACCTCATCCCTCCTTGATAGTATTGTCTTTTCCTATAGGCTCAATGTGATCTTGGATCACTAAAATAGAAAATGTAGAGTCTTGAGCTTTGAGCTTGAGCCAATCCTTTTGTCCTTAGCATTTTGAGGGGTCCACTTTTCTCATCCATGTCATGCCAATCATTGAGCTTTCCTGAGATATTAATCTTGAAATAGCCTTAGCTCAATGAGCTATATGGTGTTAGGAATTACCAAAACCACCTAGGGATAATTTCACTTTCACACACCACCCCTACATGCATATGCATGGGCCACACGCATGTAGGGGTTCCCTCCCCCCCTCGGGTGGTCTCCATATCGAGCACCCATCCGGTGGCCCGGGAGGTCTCGGGCGTTATTCGGCACCGAGAGGGTGTAGTCCATGGTGAATAACTGCTTCTCCGTGTTAGTGCATGTCATTGCGAGATGACAGACCAAGTCTGGGCCCGTTCTTCGAGATAGTCTATGGGTATTGAGAGGGAATGTGTTCGGTTTGTGCAGGAAGTGCGGGTCCTGTTGCTCCGTTGGCCTCAAAACTTCTTGTGCTCTCAAAGGAGGTCATCGCATGTATATGCATGGGCTATCCGGTGGCCCCAGTTGTCTAGGAAGTTGACCGGCATCGAGAGAGGGGGTAGGCCATGGTCAACAACTGCTTCTTCTCATGTTTATTACTTTACACTCTTTAAAGTTCTCTCTCGGTGCCGGTCTAGAAAGTTGACCAGCACCAAGAGAGGGGGTAGGCCACGGTCAACAACTGCTCCTTCTCATGTTTTTTTACTTTACACTCTTTAAAGTTCTCTCTCGGTGCCATTCTAGGAAGTTGGCCGGCACCGAGAGAGGGGGTAGGCCACGGTCAACAACTGCCTCTTCTCATGTTTTTACTTTACACTCTTTAAAGTTCTCTCTCGGTGCCGGTCTAGAAAGTTGAGCGGCACCGAGAGAGGGGGTAGGCCACGGTCAACAACTGCTTCTTCTCATGTTTTTTACTTTACACTCTTTAAAGTTGAGTTTTGAACAAATCTAACCCAAAAAACATATATACGTATATATATATATATATATATGAGTGCATCAAAAGTCTTTTATCGAAAAAATTCATCAAAAGTCATGGTATTTCCAAACTTTGGTCGTAAAAGCATATGAAATATGAGATACAAAAAAGATAGTGCAAAACAAAAACAAAAAGAGAAGGGAAAAAAATTAGAGCAGTGGTTTCCGAGGGTCGATTTTTGGCTCTCGGTAATGGCCACCTTTTCCGAGAGGTGCTCACGGTAAAGCATCTAACCTAGATCTCTTTCCTTCTTGTGCATTCTCGATAATATGTATTATACTTTTTTTGTTTTCTTCCATGCTTGGCAAACAACCTTAGCACATCATAATTACCGTCTTGTGTTTTCTTCTTCGGATGGGCCTCGTCCGGTTCTAGAGACCTGCATCCCTCCGGTGGCCCCCGCGGTCTAGGGCGTTGTTCGGCACCTATAGGGGGTAGGCCACGGGGAATAAATGCTTCTTCATGTTAGTGCATGTCATCGCGAGATGACATACCAAGTTTAGGCCCATTCTGTCACGGGATCACCCACCGAAGACTCTGTCTTGGGGACAAACGCAGCCGGTCCTCGACGTTCCCGCCCATGTGTGTGGTTTGTGAGGCACGTGCCACATCAAGGACGTCGTTTGCTTATTCAAATAGCACACCACCCCTACATGCATATGCATGGGCCACACGCATGTAGGGGTGCCCTCCCCCCCTCGGGCGGTCTCCATATCGAGCACCCATCCGGTGGCCCCGGCGGTCTAGGGCATTATTCAGCACCAAGAGGGTGTAGTCCATGGTGAATAACTGCTTCTCCGTGTTAGTGCATGTCATCGCGAGATGACAGACCAAGTCTACGCCCATTCTTCGAGATAGTCTATGGGTATCGAGAGGGAATGTGTCCGGTTTGTGCAGGAAGTGCGGGTCATGTTGCTCCGTTGGCCTCGAAACTTCGTGTGCTCTCAAAGGAGGCCATCGCATGTATATGCATGGGCTATCCGTTGGCCCCGACGGTCTAGGAAGTTGACCGGCACCGAGAGAGGGGGTAGGCCACGGTCAACAACTGCTTCTTCTCATGTTTATTACTTTACACTCTTTAAAGTTCTCTCTCGGTGCCGGTCTAGAAAGTTGACCGGCACCGAGAGAGAGGGTAGGCCACGGTCAACAACTGCTTCTTCTCATGTTTTTTACTTTACACTCTTTAAAGTTCTCTCTCGGTGTCGTTTTAGGAAGTTGGCCGGCATCGAGAGAGGGGGTAGGCCACGATCAACAATTGCCTCTTCTCATGTTTTTTACTTTACACTCTTTAAAGTTCTCTCTCGGTGCTGGTCTAGAAAGTTGACTGACACCGAGAGAGGGGGTAGGCCACGGTCAACAACTGCTTCTTCTCATGTTTTTTACTTTACACTCTTTAAAGTTGAGTTTTGAACAAATCTAACCCAAAAAGCATATATATATATATATATATGAGTGCATCAAAAGTCTTTTATCGAAAAAATTCATCGAAAGTCATGGAATTTGCAAACTTCGGTCGTAAAAGCATATGAAATATGAGATACAAAAAAGATAGTGCAAAACAAAAACAAAAGGAGAAGGGGAAAAATTAGAGCAGTGGTTACCAAGGGTCGATTCTTGGCTCTCGTAATGGCCACCTTTTTCGAGAGGCGCTCTCGGTAAAGCATCTAACCTAGATCTTAACCTTTCCCCTTTCTTTTGTATCTTCATTCCCCTCCTCTCTGTTCCCTGCGCCACCGCCGCCGCCGCCAGCCCTCAACCACCACCAACTGCCGCCGCCACCCCTCCTCCACCGCCCCCAACTGCGTCCACCGCCCCCAACTACCGCCACCACGATGCTTCATGGCCGGCGGACGGCGCGGCGGCTCTTCAATGCGACCAAACGACGGCCGCCGCAGCGGAGCTCCTCCGGTAGCGCGACAGCTGGAGATGCCGTCAAGTGTGTACACCCATCCCACTGAACATATGCAAATTTTGTTGAAGAAGATGAGAATTGGGAAAATTCAGTTCATAGGTGCTCCACTAGGGGCTAGTAATTCAGTTCATAGGGTATTTTTAGGTGCTCCACTAGGTCCATGTTGATCTAGTTCTAAGTATTTTTAGGTGCTCCACTAGGATGTTTGAGTTGCACAACATGTTTATGCTATTGTATACTATTGTAATGTACAGTTTATGGTGCTGAGGAATTTAATACCATGGCAAAACTGGCTACAAAACAACCGAACCTGAAATTGTGGGAAAAGGTCATCATGATATGTTGCTGTATACTACTGTAGTGTACAGTTTTCATCCTATTTTTCATGTTTTTGAGGAGTTGATATTGTCCAGTGCATGATAATATGCTCATGTTGCTTATGTATATTTTTTAGCTATTGTAACATATATTTGTATGCCTATTTTTCATATATTTGAACAGTTCATATTGTCCAGTGCATGATAATATGCTCCTGTTGCCTATGTACTCTTTTCAGTCAATTTTTCATGTATTTTGGACAAGTGATATGGTTAATATTCAGATTCTGATGGGAGCACTGGTAATAAGCACCGGAGAGTCCCGACTGGTAGGACCGAGTCGTCCGCCTCCCATCAGGACACAACCGAGGCATCGTCATCATCGGATGGCGATGTCGGAGTGGACTTAGATGCACCATATCCGCTCGCTACCGAGTCGGGTGACATGGAGGCCTCGGACGGCTCGGGGTCTACCTCGAGCAACACTTCCAAGAGGAAGAAATCAGGGCTTGCTCCGGGGAACGTCCCGGAACCAACTGCTGCCAGCAACCGTCCTGTCATTTGCCCGACAGGAGAGGGGTAAGCAAGCATTTCATTTGCATCATATTTTGTATGCCATAGCTTTGACACTCACATATGCTTGTCTTTTATATCATGCAGTCAGTGGGAATTTATCCCGACACAACCTAAGGGGGCACGCCCGCCGAACCACGTCATCGGCTCCCTCTTGAGGAAGCATTTCCCTGGATTGTCCAAGCCGAGTGATGACGATCTGCCGTCGCCAGGTTTAACCTGGGAGCATTACCTACACAACAAGGATGAGCACGATGTCACCATGGCCACTTGGGTCATCAATGCTTTTTTTGTAAGTATCTTCGCTCCGACCACTGCATTTTTCCATATCCAAATCCTTGCTTGCGTGGATGGTGAGAAGATGCCATATGCTTTCTTGTAGCAAACATTTGCTTGCGTGGATGGTGAGCAACAGAAGGCGATCAAAGGCATCGTGAAATCTGCCCGAAAGATACTCTCTGACACCAAGCACACGCTGCGGTACAAAGCCGTGATGCAGTGTCGACCGCTCGATGAGAAGGGAGAGAAGATGACAAGGAAGACTGCTTGCCAGTCCAACTTGTCGCGAGAAGAATACCTGTCAGTGGTAAGTGACTACATCGGTTGCTAGTACTTTGATTAATCCCTCTTGTTCCTCAATTATTCGATTTTGTCTGACTAGGTGAAGGAACCCTAGATGAAGGAGGATTGTTGGGAGGCCCTGGTTGACATGTGGTGTGACCCAGCATGGCAGGCGCAGCATGTGGAGAAGTGAAACGAACGAGCCAAAATGCCAGGCCCGGCTCATGTCCAGGGGAGCCGGAACCTAACCGCTCTCAAGCAACACATGATATGTGGATTAAGATGTTAACTTTTTCGCACGGTGCATCTTGGTTCATTCAACTTGATGGTTAATTTTGCAGGAGGCGAAGGTTGGTCGCCCGGTCCACATCCTGGAAGCCTGGAGAGAAGGCCACAAGGGGAAGGATGGCGCCGAGTTCTGCAGCGAGTCGGCGGAGGAGAAGTGGGGGACCTTCAAAGAGGTCTTCCAGGAGGTGCACGGGCAGGAAGCCGAACCTACGTCCAAGCCCCTTGATCCTGAGCTTCTCATCATTGCTAGCGAGGGGAAGGGCCATGGCCGCCACCTCCTTTGCAACGGGGCGATCGCCACCTCCTCGCATCTCAAGCTGCACGAGATACACGCGTCGAGCACCATCTCAACTCCGTCCATATGAAGTCGCCCAACCGCCGCATCACGTGAGATAGCGCGTCTCAAGGTTAGCATCCTAACCTTTCATTTATGTCCATGCCTCGAAATAGCACCATTCCAACCTATATGAGCCTAATGCCATGTTACAGGATTTAATGGCGCAGCGGGCTATTGAAGAGGAGCAAAGGCGGCAGGCTGAGCAGGAGTCCAGACAAAAGGAACGGGAAGACACAAACAAAAGGTTGAAGCTGCTTGAGGATCAATTACAGGTAGAACATTATCTAAACTAGAGTAGAAGATTCATTACACAGGGATGAACCACCCTCACGTGACTCTACTCTTATAGGTTCTTATGCAATCTCGAAGCAGTGCAAGTGATGCCCCTCCTCCTTCGGAATGTTAACCCGATGGCCTCTCCTCCTCAAGATGATCTATATTTGAACAAGTGTACTTCTATTGTGACGTGCACGTGTTTTGCAAGTAGTGACAATATGTATGAATTTGCGACTTGTGTGTGACGTCTACTAGGATAATACATTCAACTTGTGTGTGACAATATGTGAACTATCCCTAATTATGCCTATATATGTGTGGACTAGATCAAATTATGCCTATATATGATCAAATTATGCCTATATATGTGTGGACTAGATCAAATTATGCCTATATATGACCCTTCTGCCAAGTAGTTGTTTTTATCTGTAGGGATCAGAAAAAGAAATAGCTTAAACAGCAGAATGGATGGGAAAGATTTCCGAGAGCAACACCCGGAAAACTACATATTACCGAGAGCCACTCTCGACAACATGGTCGTCTGGGAGACCTACTGTTGTGCCACACCTTTTCCGAGAGCAGCTCTCGGAAAGGAAGGCGACATTGCCGAGACCAGCTCTCGGTAAAGCGATCTAAACTGTCAGCTCCCATGTGGGCCACGCTGTCCTAGTGGTCAGGAGGATTGCCGAGAGCTGCTCTCGGCAAAGATATCGTCATTTTTTCCAGAATATTTAGGAAGTTATTTAAAACTTTTACTGATAAGTGGCCAGTGAGACCATATGCCAGTTAGAAAGAACACACACAAAATAAAATAGGATGTTGCATATGCTTTGCCGAGTGTCGTGTTGTGGCTCTCGGTAAAGTACGTAGGAACTGACGGAGCCATCTGTTGCGGACGTGTAGCGACCAGACCTCAAACGGTCCGATCTTTGTGCTTCAGTGTCATCCCTGGATCAGTAATGCTGACATGCATAGTACTTGAAGGATTTATAACAGAGTAGCAATCACACACTTATTACAACGAGTGTCTCAAAAGAGAACTTATTACAAAATAATATGGCTTAAGGCCATCTAGTAACGATAACAGCGGAAGGCTTGGAAGATAAGTGAATTCATCAACTCCAATGACATCACTGAGTATAGAACCACGACCTAAAGCTCCTTACTCATCGTCTGAAAAGCCTGCAACATGAACATTGCAGCCCGAAAACGGGTCAGCACATGGAATATGCTGGCAATGTAACACATAGAGAGTAATGAATAGAACTAGGCTATACTACATGCATATATGGCTGGTGGAAAGCTCTATGGTTACAGTTTTGCGTAAAGCCAATTTTTCCCAACTGCAAAGGATTAAATTTTATTTAACTATCATGGTGGTTGTTAAACATTGAGAGCGTAGACACCCTCTCAATCCCAATTAAGCATCAACATTTAAAACCCAACAAAATTAATTAAAGTCACATGATGAGATTCACATGATAATCCAAGTACTAGATACTCAAGATGTCCATAACCGGGGACACGGCTAACCATGATTAGTTTATACACTCTGCAGAGGTTTGCGCACTTTTCCCCACAAGACTCGATCTCCTTCGTTGGAATTCTCGCACTACATGGTGTTTGAGAAACGGATGACCGAGACATAGTCTTTCAGAAGCGCTAGCACCTTACGATCGGGTAGACCGTTACACCTAATTTCCCCTACATCTGCTAGTCTACCACTTTAAGAGTTCGCATGACTTAATCAACTATGCTAGAATCCATAGTAGCTTGTGGCTGCACACGGAAGTTTTTAGCATGAATAATCTCATGATCCCTTTGAGCCTGGGTGGCGGTCCATAAAGAAAAACAGGCAATCACTGGAATACCCAGGTGCCTCAATCCACCCAGATATGTATTAAAGTTGCCACCTTAAATAAACCATTAATTAACAATCTCACATCTGTCATGGATACACTCACCCAATCCACGTCTACTAGCATAGCATGGCAATATAAGCAACACGTAGAAGTAACTCCCAAGGGTTTGATAATAAAACAGGTAATAGGTACTACCTCATCTACTTTCCAAAACCCACAATTTAATTAGATCCTAATCATGCAATGTTTGAGGATTGATCTGATGCAATAAAACTGGGTAGTAAGAGGTATGATCAAAGTGTTACTTGCCTTGCTGAGGATCCGCGAAACCTAGAGACTCGAAGTAGTAAGCGGCGCACTCCGGGTACTCGAACGCAAACAAACAAACAAGCATACAATAAGTACTCATCTAATGCACAGGTAAAACTCCAAATAAGAAAACTAACCAGAAAGTTCAACTTAAGAACTCCGGTTTGCAAAAGAAACAAATCAAACAAAAAGACGAAAGGTAAACGGCGAAAGAAACAAGCTTCGTTTACTAATCTGGATCTAAGTCAAATTTTACAGAAGCAAAAACTTGTTTGAGTTGGTTAAACGGAAAGAGGGTTTCGAGACAAAAATCTAGGCGCTTGAATCGCCTGATTCCGATAAACGAGCGAAAAGTTAAACTACAACGAAAATCGGATCAGAAATCGCGATCAGAAATAATCGCGGAAAATCCGAGAAAAAGAAAAACGACGAACAGGCTAACGAATGAACGTTCGTTGTCTGCGTCTAAACGGTGGAAACCGTTCGTTAAAACGAACATAAAAGCGGCCGTTCGCTAAATAACTAAACCGAAGAAAATAAACTGAACCGGATCTAGAAAAAACGAATCTATGTTTACGAAATAAAACCGATCGGTTTTTAAAAAAAACCGGCGGCTACCTCGAACTCCGGCGAGATTCGGTGAGTCGGCGGCGGTGGGAGGTCCGGCGGGGCGGCGACGAGCTCCGGCGAGGCGGCGCGGGCGGCAGCGCGGGCGGCGGCGGCGGGCTCCGGCGTGGGGCTGCAGCGCGGGCGGCGGCGGGTGGCGGCTAGGGTTAGGGTTTCGGGTGGGGCGGCGGTAATGGGCCTTGGGGAGCGGCTTATAAAGGCCTGGCACAAGAAGTCCTGGCCGAGTACGGCCCTAAGTCGGTCGACTCTTTTTTTAAAATAATTTGACGTGCAGAAAAAGAAAGAAAAGAAATACTAAATAGACTCCAAAAATTCCGAAATAAATTTTTCTCGACTTCTAAAATCAAGCCAGACAAAGTGAACATTTATTTGGGGCTATATGCAATTTTGCAAAACGCGCATTTTTCCTAAATTCAAATAAAACAGCGAAAAACTCCAAAATAAAAACCTCATTTGACTTTAGTATTAAATCTCTGATATTTCTTTATTTTGAGGAAGTCATTTTATCATCGCTCTTTCATTTTTAATAAAAGAAATAATTCAGAGAAAAATAATTAAAATCAAATGATCCTCTTTTCATAATTCGAGAAAACCTCAAATATGAAAACAACGAGATCCCAACTCTCTCCGTAGGTCCTTGAGTTGCGTGGAATTTCTAGGGTCAACCAAAATGTAATAAAACATGATATGCAAAGATGCTCTAATGTATAACATTCCAAATTGAAAATTTGGGATGTTACAAACCTACCCCCCTTAAGATGAATCTCACCCTCGAGATTCGGATTGGCTAGAAAATAGGTGAGGATGGTCCTTCGGCAGATCTTCCTCTCGCTCCCAGGTGGCTTCATCCTCGGTATGGTGACTCCATTGAACCTTGCAAAATTTGATAACCTTGTTGCGTGTAACTCGGCTGGAAAACTCGAGTATCTTGACTGGTTTCTCCTCGTAGGTCAAATCACTATCTAACTGTATTGCTTCCAGCGGCACTGTATCTCTCAGCGGTATATACGCCATCTCTGCGTGGGACTTTTTCAACTAGGAAACGTGGAACACGTCGTGAACTCCCGACAATCCTTCGGGAAACTCCAACTTGTAAGCAACTTCTCCCATACGCTCCAAAACTTTGTATGGTCCCACAAAACGTGGCGCTAATTTTCCCTTAACTCCAAAACGCTTAACTCCTCGAAGCGGGGATACACGAAGATAAACTCTGTCTCCGACTTCGTAAACTGTCTCCTTGCGTTTAGAATCTGCATAGCTCTTTTGCCTGGACTGGGCTACCTTAAGCCTATCGTAAATCAACTTCACCTTCTGTCCAGACTCCTTAATCAAATCTGGTCCAAACAACTGGCGGTCTCCAACTTCATCCCACAACAATGGTGTTCGGCACCGTCTTCCGTACAAGGCTTTAAAGGGGCCATCTTCAAACTGGATTGATAACTATTGTTGTAAGAGAACTCCGCACATGGCAAGTTGTCATCCCAACTAGATCCATAATCTAGCGCACAAGCTCTCAGCATATCCTCCAAAATCAGATCTACTCTCTCGGTCTATCCATCGATGTGCGGATAAAAAGTTGTACTGAACTCTAGCCTGGTACTCAAAGTTTTGTGCAACTGATTCCAGAACTTTGAGGTAAACTGAGTTCCTCTATCTGATACAATGCTTCTCAGAACTCCATGCAGACATACAATCCTGGTCATGTATATCTTTGCCAACTTAGCACTGGTGTAAGTGGTCTTCACTGGGATGAAATGAGCTACCTTGTCAAGCGATCGACTATAACCCATATCGAGTCATAGCCTGAACGGGTCCTGGGTAATCCCGTGATAAAATCCATGCCTAGCTTATCCCACTTCCATTTGGGTATCGGCAATGGTTGTAGCAATCCTGCTGGCTTCTGATGCTCTGCCTTTACTCTCTGACATACATCACAAACGGCTACATACTCCGCAATATCCTTCTTCATTCCGGTCCACCAGAAAGTATCCTTCAAATCCAAATACATCTTGGTATTTTCTGGGTGAATCGAGTACAGCGAATCATGGGCCTCTTGTAGAATTAGCTTCCAAATCTCCGGGTCATTAGGCACATAAACGCGGTCCTCAAACCATAAGGTATCGTGTTCATCCTCACGAAATCCTTTAACTTTTCCCTTACTCATCTTCTCCTTTATGGTGACAATCTCCTTGTCAGCCTTCTGAGCTTCTCTGATCTTATCCATCAGAGTAGACTGAATCTCCAATGCTGCTACATAGCCTCTCGGAACTATCTCCAAACGTAGGTCACGAAGATCCTCGACTAACTCCTTTGGTGAATCTCCGGTCATTAGTGTGTTGACATGGCTCTTGCGGCTTAATGCGTCAGCTACTACATTAGCTTTTCCGAGGTGATAATGCAATCTCATGTCATAATCCTTAATGAGCTCCAACCATCTCCTTTGCCTGAGATTCAACTCCTTCTGCGTGAAGATGTACTTTGAACTCTTGTGATCCATGTAGACCTCACAATGGTTTCCAATGAGAAAATGTCGCCAAGTCTTCAATGCATGAACTACGGCTACTAACTCCAAATCATGTGTAGCATAATTCAACTCATGGGGCTTAAGCTGTCGTGAAGCATACGAAACAACTCTTCCCTCCTACATAAGCAGTGCTCCAAGTCCTCGACGTGAAGCATCGCAATACACCTCATAATCCTTGCGCTCATCTAGCAGAATCAACACTGGCAAGGTAACCAAACGTTTCTTCAACTCCTGGAAACTGGCCTCACATTCCTCGGTCCAATTGAACTTGGTATCCTTCTTCAACAACTCCGTCATAGGTTTTGCATTCTTCGAGAAATTTTCAATGAATCTCCGGTAGTATCCTGCGAGTCCAAGAAAACTATGGATCTCTCCAACTGCTGTTGGGGCTTCCGAATTTGTCACAGTGACAACCTTGGTGGGATCTACAACTATTCCTTCTCCGGATATAACATGTCCGAGGAATCCAACTTCCTTCAACCAAAACTCACATTTAATGAACTTGGCGTATAACTGATGTTCTCTGAGCTTACCAAGTACCAAACGCAAATGTACTTTATGTTCTTCTTCATTCTTCGAGTAAACCAGTATATCATCAATGAACACTACGACGAACTTATCCAAAAACTCCATAAACACTTTGTTCATCATGTTCATAAAATAAGCAGGTGCGTTAGTCAGACCAAATGACATAACGGTATACTCATACAGCCCGTACCTCGTAGTAAAAGCTGTCTTGGGTATGTCCTGCTCTCGAATCTTCAACTGGTGATATCCTGATCGCAAATCGATCTTGGAAAATACCTTTGCTCCTTGCAATTGGTCAAACAAATCATTGATCATCGGTAGTGGGTACTTATTCTTGATCGTCACTTCATTCAATCCTCGATAATCAACAACCATCCTTAACGATCCATCCTTCTTTTCCACTAGAAGTACTGGTGATCCCCAAGGTGACGAACTTGGGCGAATATATCCCTTATCCAGTAACTCCTTTATCTGCTTCTTAATCTCCTCCAAATCCTTTGTAGGCATTCGATATGGTCTCTTAGATATTGGTCTTGTGCCTGGCAAAAGCTCAATCAAAAACTCAATGTCTCTATCCGGTGGCATGCCTGGCAACTCTTCTGGAAATACATCCGGAAAATCCTTTACCACCGGTACTTCCTCCTGTACAACTCCTGTTAGGGAATTTACTTGAGTCCTATTCGGCACATGCCGTGATACATACTTGATCCTTCTTCCTTCTGGGGTGGTAAGCAAAATCGACTTACTGGCGCAATCGATGTTTCCTCCATACATCGATAGCCAATCCATACCCAGAATTACATCCAAACCTTGCGATTCCAAAATGATTAAATCCGAGGGAAACACATGCCTACCTATACTCAATGGCACTTGAAAACATCCTTTACTGGCCATATACTCCGCTCCTGGTGAGCTTACTAACATAGGTGTTCTAAGAACCTTGGTGGGCAGGTTATACTTATCAATGAATCCCCTTGATATGTATGAATGTGATGCACCAGTATCGAAAAGAACGATTGCAGTAAATGACTTAACCAAAAACTTACCTATTACTGCATCTGGCTGGGCTTCAACCTCCTCCATGTTAACGTGGTTCACCTGTCCCCTGTTGAAAGGGTTCGGCTTCTTCCCAGAGCTTCCATTGCCATTTCCATTCTGGGTTTCAAGACATTCATTAGCATAATGTTCGGTCTTCTGACACTTATAACAAGTGACTTGGCTCAGGTCTCTCTTGGCTGGTGTTGATGGGTTGGTACGGTTCTGACCGTTGCTTCCCCCATTCCCATTACCGTTCTTGGGGCCATTATGATTATGCGAACTTCCCCCTCCATGGGTATGCTGAAAATGTCCTCCCGATTTCGGGGTAAAACGTGGCTTCTGCTGAGCTCTTGAATTGTACTTCCCTTGTCCATACTTCCTTTTGCGGTTCTCAATCTGCTGCTGCTTCCCTTCAATCATAAGAGCACGATCTACCAGTTCCTGGTAGTTGTTGAAGGTTGCTACCATCAACTGCATGCTCAACTCATCATTCAGTCCTTCCAGAAACTTCTCCTGCTTAGCTGCATCCGTAGCAACGTCATCCGGGGCATAACGTGCTAACTTACTAAAGTCATCCACGTATTGGCCAACTGTCCTCCTTCTTGGCGCAAGTTGCGAAACTCACGCTTCTTCATGGCCATAGCTCCTACTGAAACATGGGCTGTATGGAAAGCCTGCTGAAATTGGTCCCATGTCACCATGGCTATAGGGTAGGTGACAGTGTAATTCTCCCACCATGATGCTGCTGGTCCATCCAACTGATGTGCGGCAAAGCGCACCTTCTCAGCATCAGTACATCCTGTAGTGGTTAACTCCCTTCCAATCTTGCGGAGCCAATCATCTGCTACTATAGGCTCGGTGCTAATGGAGAACACCGGCGGATTTAGTCTAAGGAAACGGGTTAAGTGATCAACAGGTGGTGGTGGTGGTGGTGGGTTGTTGTTGTTGTTGTTCCCCTGATTCTGATTCTGGACTAGCAACTGCATCAACGCATTCTGCTGCTGGATCAACTGAGTGAGCTCCGGTGGAAATGCAAATACATTGTCACGTCTCGGAGGCATCTGATGGGTTTAGAAAAGATGAGATTTAAGAATAGAGAGAGGTCTAGAGAGAAAACACTACCCATATGCACCTGAGGCAATTGCAAACAAAATCACTTCATTCAATCAAACAAGGGCATACAATCGATCTAACTATCGCAAAAGTGCTCGGACTGCTCTATTTACATGGTGGAATACTACTACTGATGTGGTGGTCTACTAGAAATATTCTTCAGTTGCAGACTCCATGATATCTGCTCCAGCTTCATCAACATAGTCATCATCGCTCAAGTCAGAGTCGGTGTCGTCGATGAAGATGTAGTCTTCCGGGCGAATCTCCTTGGGTTCTTCGTCTTCCTCTACTAGTGTGGGGTCTCCCATGAATATTCCGATCTTCTTAATCAGGTCGTCATTCTTCTCCACTAGTACGACGATTTCCTCCTCATAATCTTCACGTGTAGCCTTGAGTTCTTCCTCCAGCTCCGTGATTCTTGTCATCGCCTTCTTCAGATCTATCATGTCTGCGCACATCTGGTTCTCCTGGCGTCGAATGTGCTGGTTTAACTCCTGGATAAAAGTTGCGATTGATCTATCCTTCTTGGTGTTGATCATTTCCAAGTGCTCATCTCGGCGCCCACAAATCTGATAGATAGTATTCTTGAGATCATTGCGGTAAACTTCTCCAATACGTCCCATGGCGATGTGGGCTGCCATGCTCTTTCCTAGACTCTAGGTTGGTGCATCAAGGAAAACTCTATGGGCTCGGTGACTGGCACGAACGTCCTTCCTGGAACTTAAACTTGAATCATCCAGCGCTCTTCCTCGGGTAAAGTGGCGTTGTAGGTCCCGCTGAAGCTTGGTACTCCGATGTTCAGGTACTTAGTGACTTCCTTCAGGTGGCGTCCAAAGGGTGTATCTTCATCCGGTTGCGTGAACTTGTTCTTTGCATCCGCCATCCTAAAAGAGTAGAAAAGATGAGAAGTCAGAAATGAGAAGAGAACAGTGATCTAGGGCTTTATCTTAGTGGTCGTGTCCTACAGTCAGCGTGTTCTCTGATACCATCTTGTAGCGACCAGACCTCAGACGGTCCGATCTCTGTGCTTCAGTGTCATCCCTATATCAGTAATACTGACACACACAGTACTTGAAGGATTCATAGCAGAGTAGCAATCACACACTTATTACAACGAGTGTCTCAAAAGAGAACTTATTACAAAATAATATGGCTTAAGGCCATCTAGTAACGATAACAGCGGAAGGCTTGGAAGATAAGTGAGTCCATCAACTCCAACGGCATCACTGAGTATAGAACCACGACCTAAAGCTCCTTACTCGTCGTCTGAAAAGTTTGCAACATGAACGTTGTAGCCCGAAAACGGGTCAGCACATGGAATATGCTGGCAATGTAACACATAGAGAGTAATGAACAGAACTGGGCTATACTACATGCATATATGGCTGGTGGAAAGCTCTATGGTTACAGTTTTGCGTAAAGCCAATTTTTCCCTACTGCAAAGGAATAAATTTTATTTAACTATCATGGTGGTTGTTAAACATTGAGAGCGTAGACACCCTCTCAATCCCAATTAAGCATCAACATTTAAAACCCAACAAAATTAATTAAAGTCACATGATGAGATTCACATGATAATCCAAGTACTAGATACTCAAGATGTCCATAACCGAGGACACGGCTAACCATGATTAGTTTATACACTCTGCAGAGGTTTGCGCATTTTTCCCCACAAGACTAGATCTCGTCCGTTGGAATTCTCGCACTACATGGTGTTTGAGAAACGGATGACCGAGACATAGTCTTTCAGAAGCGCTAGCACCTTACGATCGGGTAGACCGTTACACCTAATTTCCCCTACATCTGCTAGTCTACCACTGTAAGAGTTCGCACGACTTAATCAACTATGCTAGAGTCCATAGTAGCTTGTGGCTGCACACGGAAGTTTTTAGCATGAATAATCTCATGATCCCTTTGAGCCTGGGTGGTGGTCCATAAAGAAAAACAGGCAATCACTGGAATACCCAGGTGCCTCAATCCACCCAGATGTGTATTAAAGTTGCCACCTTAAATAAACCATTAATTAACAATCTCACATCTGTCATGGATACACTCACCCAATCCACGTCTACTAGCATGGCCATATAAGCAACACGTAGAAGTAACTCCCAAGGGTTTGATAATAAAACAGGTAATAGGTACTACTTCATCTACTTTCCAAAACCCACAATTTAATTAGATTCTAATCATGCAATGTTTGAGGATTGATCTAATGCAATAAAACTGGGTAGTAAGAGGTATGATCAAAGTGTTACTTGCCTTGCTGAGGATCCGCAAAACCTAGAGACTCGAGGTAGCAAGCGGCGCACTCCGGGTACTCTAACGCAAACAAACAAACAAGTATACAATAAGTACTCATCTAATGCACAGGTAAAACTCCAAATAAGAAAACTAACCAGAAAGTTCAACTTTAGAACTCCGGTTTGCAAAAGAAACAAATCAAACGAAAAGACGAAAGGCAAACGGCGAAAAAAACAAGCTTCGTTTACTAATCTGGATCTAAGTCAAATTTTACAGAAGCAAAAACTTATTTGAGTTGGTTAAACGAAAAGAGGGTTTCGAGACGAAACTCTAGACGCATGAATCGCCTGATTCCAAAAAACGAGCGAAAAGTTAAACTACAACGAAAATTGGATCAGAAATCACGATCAGAAATAATCGCGGAAAATCTGAGAAAAAAGAAAAACGACGAACAGGCTAAAGAACGAACATTCATTGTCTGCATCTAAACGGTGGAAACCGTTCGTTAAAACGAACGTAAAAGCGGTCGTTCGCTAAATAACTAAACCGATGAAAATAAACCGAACCGGATCTAGAAAAAAACCGGATCTAGGGTTTACGAAATAAAACTGACCGATTTTAAAAAAAATGGCGGCTACCTCGAACTCCGGCCAGTCGGCGGCGGCGAGCTCCGGCGAGGCGGCGTGGGGCGGTGGCGGCGGCGGCGGCTAGGGTTAGGGTTTCGGGGGGGCGGGGCGGCGGTAACGGGCCTCGGGCGCGGCTTATAAAGGCCTGGCCCGAGAAGTCCTGGCCGAGTACGCCCTAAGTCGGTCGACTCTTTTTTAAAAAAAATTGACGTGCTGAAAATGAAAGAAAAGAAATACTAAACGGACTGCAGAAATCCTGAAATAAGTTTTACCCGACTTCTAAAATCAAGCCAGACAAAGTGAACATTTATTTGGGGCCTATATGCAATTTTGAAAAACGCGCATTTTTCCTAAATTCAAATAAAACAGCAAAAAACTCCAAAATAAAAACCTCATTTGACTTTAATATTAAATCTCTGACATTTCTTTATTTTGAGGAAGTCATTTTATCCTCGCTCTTTCATTTTTAATAAAAGAAACAATTCAGAGAAAAATAATTAAAATCAAACGATCCTCTTTTCATAATTCGAGAAAACCTTAAATATGAAAATAACAAAATCCCCAACTCTCTCCGTAGGTCCTTGAGTTGCGTGGAATTTGTAGGATAAACCAAAATGCAATAAAACATGATATGCAAAGATGCTCTAATGTATAACATTCCAAATTGAAAATTTGGGATGTTATAGGACGGGCATGCCGCGTGGCTCCTCTTTGCCGTGAGCGGCTCTCGGCATCTGCAGGGTTTGCCGTGCGGTGCCTCTTTGCCGTGAGGCAGTGACGGCAAAGATGGCAGTTTGTCGTGAAGCTGCATTTGCCGAGAGTGACACTCAGCAAGGCGAAAAGCATTACACCCGGCGTACGTGAAAATTCCAGTAGTGTAACTATGCAGAGGCCGGGTGTGTGCTCATCATGCTTTGTATCTACTTGATGCTTCATTTTGAGTTAATAAAATCCACCTTTATCGAAAAATCACCGGACATACATTTGGCCTGTATCAAGGTAACACTTGAGAAGGAATGGGTGTGCGCTAATTAGTACTCCCTCCATCCCATAATATGACATTTTTGTAGTTTAGATTAAGCTGTAAAAATGTCTTACATTATGGGACAGAGATAGTATAAAATTTCTTGTAAATGGGAAATCCAGCCAATTTATAAGCTGGTTTCGGAAGATAGTTTTCACCACTTCAAAGAAGAAACAACCCACCTGGACGCCTCAAACCGCCGCTGCTGCATCTCGGGTATGAGGGAAGAGGTCCGGCATAACAGGGCAGGAGGGCTGCCACCGACAAGCCACCAGCCGCCACGCCATGCCCGACCTCGCTGGTGCAGGCTGACACCTGCCGGTGACCCTCTCTGTCCGCCACCGAACCTCCCTCTCTTCTTTCCTCTCTCTCCCTCCTTTCCTTCCTTCTCACCCTCTCATCTTCTCTGTCATGCAGGGACGAATCCATGAGGTTGCCCTTTGTGCTTGCAGGTTCCCGCCGCCGCCCAAGAAGCTCGCCTCCGCGCCCTTAAGCCTCGGATCCAGCGCGATCCGGGGTGAGGAAGGGTGGATGACATGTTGGAGGGGAGCGCGATCGTTGCGTGGGGTGAGGAGGATGAGGAGGAAGCGGGCATGGAGGTGGCTGAGAGGAGTGGGCTAGGGTTCGTGCGGGGGGGGGGGGGGGGGGGGGGGGGGGGGGGGGGGGGGGGGATTGGTTGTGCGGTGTGCAAGGAGTGGGTTGTGGGTTGTGCGTGGGCGGCGCGATGCGTTGTACGACACACGGCGAGCGGGGAAATGCCATTTTCACCCAGCGATTCCTTACCCAGCCAATCAGGGGGGACATCGAACCCACCAACCATGGACTTCAAAAATTAACCGTGAGGCAAAAACCGCAGGAAGAATCCGATGGGCAAGCTGCTTCGCTGACCAGATTCAATGTGATCAAACGACCAGGAACATCCAGAAGTGGGTGAGCTCTCTAAGGCTCGGCATTGTCTTAGCCTTTATAGTTTAAACTAGCAGGCGGAAGGCGCGGCATGCCGCCGCACCCGTGCTTAAATCCGCTGTTGTTTGAGTTATATCTTATCTTATTTGTTGTCGCGTGGTCGTCATTTTTTGTCTTTATCTTGTTTATCTATTAAATACGGTTACATAGAAAAAAACAGTTACGATATGGTGGTACAAATAATACTTGTAATTCTTTTAGGGAAAAATAATACCGGTAGTTGGCGAAGCTAGCGTTGGTAAAAACAACATTGGTATGGTCGTACTGGCTAGGGCAGTAGGCTCCTATCTTGTTTTAGGTCATTTGGGTTCGTTGTCAGAAATAGCAAGCAAATGGACGCGGATGAATCCATTGTTAAAACTGTTTTCTCATGGCAGCGAAATGAACATTGTTCATAGCAAACATATCAGAACAATTGAGGTGCCATGGCAAAACTTTTTCTAGATGTAGTACTGAGCATCTCCAGAATTTGTTCTTGACATTCGTGGCCTTTCTTCTTTCAACCCTTTCTTGTATTCATCTTTAGAAGGATACTAATAGATCTGCTTGGCTTATAGTCCAATGCATAAAGAAAGATATGCCCTGGGGCATTCACATCACGTATGGTATATTTTTGTAGTAGCTGTTGATTTTATTTTATTTTATTTCGGGTGAGTAGCTGTTGATTTTAACCGAAGATACTCAAAACAGAGGAAGCACGGAAGCAGAAAAAAAATGATAAAGGAAAAACTGCTACATTGAGGCGTCGGATTTGTTTAATAAAGTAACTCTTTGTGAGCAAAATAGGAAAAGAAGTGACCGTGCATTCGGCACTACATCTGGTATTTATAAGATATCATTTACATGGTACCAAAATATGCGAGTTTGAATAGAGTACATATGCAACAGGTAGAAGTCTATTGGTTGAGCAGAAACAAAGGACACTAAATAAGGTGAAACCATCGAACTCCTCCAAGTCTAATGATCAGCGATCATGATCCATTGCATAGACCTAGTGACCGATTCATATTTCTATAGGTACCTGACGGTAGAACAGTGGGTGTCAGTACTAATTTCTATAGGCATTTTGAAGCAAGAATATTCAGAGTGGGCTAAGATCAATGCAAGTTTTTCAGTTTTTTTCCATCTAGCTATGATAAAATGCAATCTGACGAGCAGAAATATTAGGGGAGTACTGTTCATGAAAAAAATTCCATGGAGAAGCATATACTCATAAATTAACATTACTCATTCTTTACCGAAGTTATCAATGACGAAGTGGTAATATGAAAATCAGCTTCCTATACACTCAGGGACGCCACTGCTCCCTCTCTTCCATCGAGGACCATGAAGACATCGATGCCGCTCATGGTAACAATCGCCCTTCTACTGCTCTCGATTGGTATGAGTATAGCATAGTCAACTGTAAAATGGCCCAAATACCCGACGAGAGCACTAGAAGGACGATTGTTACCATTGAGGATCATGTTTACTGGAGTATTCTGGTTGCAGATATTAGAGCTTCTTTTCATCTTGTTCGATTCGAAAATGGATGTCCTGGGAGGGGAAGCCCGGATTTACGTGATGGTTGCTTTTATATTGGTAAAATGAACTATCTAGCAGACTCTGCAGTTTCCTTGTCCTAGCACTATTTTACTATATTGATTATTTGAAGCACCTAATAATAACCTTGCCATCTTTGTGTTGAGATATGCAGACGTTTCGATGAAGGTGTCATCAGCTAGGACATGCTTGCTTCCTGAACTGTGTGACACCATCCCGGTTCCTCCACTTCACGGTAGAAAGTGCGACATGAGTTGGTGCAGACCTTTCTACAGCTCACAGGGAACGGAAGATGTATTCTACAGTAAAGAGGTGTGCGAGTGTAGATTCTGCTCACGTTAAGGAGGGTGTGCTCGCAAAAATAAAAGATTAAGGAAGATGTGTTGACTTGCATGCTAGCTAAGCTACGTAGTTCTTTCATCAGATTTGAATAAATTAATAGCATGTAAGTGAGCGGGCCGCTGTCAACAAGTTGACAAGGAAGCACAAGGAGCTTGCCGCGCGTCTTATAACGATAACTTAACCCCCTTGAGTTTTTATTTTGTGGGCTTATGTAGTTATTGTCCGAGCAGACTTTTTATGCCTTCTCTTCCACCTGCACGGTTTTCTTTTGTGAACCTTTATTTCCGTGTGTATGTATGGTGTTTGGCTTTATTTATCAGGTTTGCTATTTCACGTCTAGATGTAAAATAACTATCTCACATCTAAGTCTAGAGCCGTTAGATTGTTTGTCTTTAATATTTATGCACAACGTGATGGTCTAGCTGCTGCGCTCGCTCGCGGTGGGTTGTCTCGCTTGCTGCCTGTGCGGTCGTTGCTAGTGCGGGTCTTGTTGTTTTCACAAGCAGGTCTATGCATGCTGGGTCGTTGCTAGTAGGTTCGGTTCCTTTTTCTATTTCCATTCACAAGTCTGTGCTACACTTAGTTCTAGTTCATTTTCTTGTACGCTCCCATTTGATTCCCAGCATTTGTTTTTTTCCTTTTTGTATTATTTTTTGTATTTTATTTTTTGTTTAAAATCATGATCTATTTTAAATTCATGATCTTTTGTTTTATTTATATTTTATATTTTCATCTTTTCCATTTTTTTCTTTTTATTCGTTTAAAATTCATGAACTTGGTTTAACTCTATCATATATGTTCGCTTTAAACTGTCCTACAAATCTTGATTGTGGGTTATTTTGTCACGCGGTGTGTCGCGTTGTGTGTTTGGTGCTTGTTGACCTGTCCGTGCGTGCGTCTTTTGTTGGGCCGTTTTCGTGGCGCGGTCTGGGCCCGTCTCGGATTGGTTTGTTAATTATTTTCTAAAATGAGGGCTAACAATGTTTCATCTAACTCGTATATCGTTAGATACACGTGCTTTTGAGTGTTGCTCTTTGTTTTTGCGTTGTGTTTTCTGTTTGTCCCTCGTGAAGCAGTGAGGTCTGATATGACATTTTTTAGTGGGCCGTTATTATGTTTTGTGTATTGGTTCTTTTTGTGGAGGGCCACGTGTCATTCTATTCACAATTTTCTCTTATTTTTGGTTTTGACTGTATAGCTAGAGGGGGGTGTAACTATATTTTTCGTTTTCAAATTTGCTAAATCTAATCTAGATTAGTTTTAGCTCGTCTACGTCTATAATTGTCGGATGTGTTTGCTTTAATGTTCGCACAAATTCAATCATGCACGCTTGTGTCAGCTTATTCTTTTTTGTCGTGCGTCCTCTTGTCTCCTTTGTTTTGTGTCGTCATGATCCAACATTTATTTTCATATGGACCCATATATGTCGTCATTTGGGGGTCTCGACTATGAAGCTTATCCCCCATCTTCTCACTGACCGACCTTTGACCCCTGTTATTTATTTTTCATCCAGTTATAGGTCCACCTTCACATGTGACTAGCATGTAGTTTATTTCATCCTAGTTACAAGTGGACCATTGACTAGCATCTGGGCTTGTAGTTTCGTACTTGTCCCATGTGCAAGTCCACCCTCGACTCATGGCTAGAGCATGTATATTTGTTTTTCATCCCAGTTGTTGGTCCATCATTGACACGCAACTAGGCATGTAGTTTGTTTCATCCTAGTTGCAAGTCGATCATTGACTCGCAACTAGGCTCATAGTTATCCCAGATACAAGTCCACCATCGACTCGTAGATGGAGCATGTGTTTTTGTTTTTCATCCAAGTTGTAGGTCCATCATTGATAGACAAGTAGGCGTGTAATTTGTCTCATCCTAGTTGCAAGTCGATCCTTGACTCGCAACTGGGCTTGTAGTTTCGTAGTTGTCCCAGGTGCAAGTCCACCCTCGACTTGCAACTGGCTACGTAGTTGTCAGACTTGCAAGCCCACCCTCGACCCCGTAATTGGAGCATATGTTTTTGTTTTTCATCCCAGCTGCAAGTATACTCTTGACTCGCAACTAGGCCCATAGCTTGTTTATCGCAGTTGCAAGTCGACCCTTGACTCGCAAGCGTTGTCAGGATCAGTTTTACAATAAAACATTTATTGAAAAGCCGACCATTTTATCAGACCAGTATAGAAGAATCCTCCTTACTGGTAGACAAATCCTTGATACAGGAATCCAGAAGTACTAAATATTATACAAGGTTGAGCTGAGCCTGCTCAACAATTTATTACAAGCACGCCGATATTATACATAAAGGCAGATATGACACAGAGGGGTATGGTGGCATAACTACTGACTCGTAATAAAAGTAGTGGTGGGTATGTCACAGTGACGTGGGTGACATGACTCCAAAATCTTACAGCTCATCAAGCGTCGGAGTGAGGCTCGATGATTTTATTAGGGTAGCGGAAGCGTATATAATACAAGTGACCAACTCCAGGATCGCACGGGACTGACTGGGTCTCCTCTAGGCGTCGGACTCGCAATCGTACTCTTCATCCATAAGATCGCCTTCGTCAACATCTGGCCAAATCAACAAGCCAGGTGAGTACTTTGAATGTACTCGCAAGACAGTTTGGACATAAGATATAACAAATGCAAACATGATGCACATGAGCAGATTAGTAATGCACACTCAAGTAATAAATTTGCATTGCATGATAAATGAAAGGAAGTCAGGCGGTAGTCCTCCCGAAATCTCAATAAAATAGCTGAAGACCGATCGGGTGTCTGAAGTGACGCCTCGAAGGGTAAAATAAATTAGCATGCCGCAGTCGGGCGTCAGGGCGACACCACATAAAGGGCTTATATTAAAATGTAAATGACAGCACGTGCCACAGTCGGACGTCTAAGCGTCATCTCGAAAAGGGCTTATAATGAAAGTAAATAACAAGGTTGCCACAATCGGAGTCTGAGCGACATCACATAAAGGGCTTATATCAAAAGTACATAACAAGAATGTCACAGTCGGACGTCTGAGCGACATCACATAAAGGGCTTATATCAAAAGTAAATAACAAGAATGCCACAATCGGACGTCTAAGCGACATCACATAAAGGGCTTATATCAAAAGTAAATAACAAGAATGCCACATTTGGACGTCTGGGCGACATCACATAAAGGGCTTATATTAAAAGTAAATAACAAGAATGCCACTATCGGACGTCTGGGCGACATCACATAAAGGGCTTATATTTCGTCATTCGAATTCAAGTAGCTCATGAATTTAAATCATCCCAAAGAAATACTCAGTACATAATAATAAACTGGTTAGTCCGTCCACGGGAATAACGTTCAGCCGGGATTACCACTCTCAGTTTCATGTTTATCCTCCGGAGACTGTCACTGAGACTGACACTGATATGTTGATCAAAGTCCTTGATCATGAACACGGTTACTCGGATGGTTTTGACTCTGCAGAGTTTGTACTCTTTACCCACAGCCAACGGATTTCAGTAGTCACAAAGGACTAGTTCCGTTTACGGTATTTTAGAAGAAACACATCTAACCCGTACACACCCATTCCACATTCTGCTGCCAGGAATCATCCTAGGCAACGTTCAAGAAAAACTTTGAGACGGGGAGGCTACAACCTCGAGTAGCATGGGATCAAATTTATATTCGCGGGCTCTAAGGGGTGCCCCCCTCTCGGTCCCAACCGAAAACACCCATGCCCCCTGACCGGATGATGGGCTTTAATCCAGGGCCATGGAACCCTCATCACGGCCCCTCTATTTGGTGTGTACAAGGAAAGAGGTTTGCAACTTACTAAACCATATCCTTTGCAGAAAACATGTGGCAGCACGAAAGGGAACGAACGGGAACAAGACTTGATCCCCGTTGATACTGGTGTTACACAGTTGACATAAGACGGGCATGCTTCAACAATACCAGCTTACAACCTATCATGCCACCACATGATCAGGTTATCTCACCGTCATATGAACACATCAAACTTCGAGCTCACTTGTAGCTTGCCTTGCATGCAATATAACATTCACTAATGCTTATATAAACATGCCATGAGAAAACTACTCAAGCAAACATGCAAAACACTCATCATATCAAAGGTTCAAACATGCTTGCCTGGTTTGGAGTAGTCGGAGTCTAGCTCGGCGAAGTTTGCGGCTCCTTCACCTCCTTCGGTATCTACAGTATAAAAGAAATCGGATACTAACGTAAATACCGTGCGTGCATAAAAATTGTTCCAAATATTTTTCAAATAAATATGATAAAAAAAACTAGATAAAAAATAAAGACTACAGAAAAAGAATCAACTCAAAATCATCTTTTGTTTAAAAGTTATAAAGGTTTTAGTCCAGGGACTAATCTGTGATGAAATAGAAACTACCTAGGGGCTAGTTTAGAAAAACAGAAAACGCTTCGTTTAGAAATACGCCAACCCAAAAGAGAAACATCCTTTGCCCGAAGGCGTTTTCAGATAACGCTTCGAATAAGAGAGGAGAGACTGACGAGGGGGTCCCACCCGTCAGGTTTAAAACTTTGAAACAGAGCACACCGGCGCCCGAGGACCGCGGTGGTCGCCGGCGTCAATCCACGGCGAGGTAGGGGGAATGGAGGGTACCTACAGACTCACTGAGCTCTCCCGTGTTTGTGGGTGGTCGAGTTGGTCGTCGGCGACCACCACGTCGACGGCGGCCTCCACTCCGGCAGACGGTGGTTCGGGCGGTGATGGATCCCACCGAGGAGGGCTGCAAACGTCAAATTGGCGCTCGGGTTAGACGAGGTAGTGGACTAGGAGGTTGCTGACAAGGTTTGGGAGGCGAGGGTGCCCTCACCAGAGAAAATTTTGCCGGAGCCCGAAGCGGATCGGGGCGGCCGGAGTCGGGGAAGAAGGCTCTCCCGAGGCCTTCTGATGAGCGTGGCGAGGTTCTGAGGCGAGGATGGGAGGTGCTGGGTCGAGCACGAGCTCGGGGCCTCCATTTATAGCCGTCCCGAGGCGGTTGCCGATAACGGGGTTACTCCGGCGAGTGATTACGGCGAGGCAGCGGTCGGGCAGGCGGTTTAGGTGACTGGGCAGCTGCGGAATGGTCCACTAGCACCATCCAACGACTAACCTTGGTCGGATTTGATCTGCTCCCGTGGTTTCGACCGAAAGGCCTCACGGGCTCGTCGGCGGCAGAGAGCGCGCTCTGCGCCTCTCAGGCCACGGCGACGGCTCTGCAGCACGCACAGGGGGAAAGGATGGCCACGCGAGGCTTCTGGTGGTGTGGGCGGTGCTGGACGGTGCCGTATGGCAGGGCTGGCCCCTGCTGACTGCCATGGGAGGTTCTGCCACCGCCGAAGACGCCGGCGTTGGTGAGACACGTCGCCACCGACGCTTGCGCCTGTCCAAACGACCGTGTGACGCACTGGATAAAAAGGAGGAGGAGGGAGCAGGCGCCAACGCGTGCACTGGCGAGATTGACGCCGCGGACTGACAAAAACGACACTGTCTCTGAAACTGAAACTCTGAAATCTGAATTTGAACAGAAACAGTGCACGCCAGCTGTTCGACGAAATGAATTAGGCATGTGGAAAAAAATTCTGGAGCTGGGACTTGGTGAGGTGATCTCTTGATGCATCTAGAGGCTGCCTGATTTATCTCAGATTTTTAGGAAAAGAAAAGGAATGAATTTCACCAAAAATGGCAAATCTGGTCCAAACTTGCAGCAAGCAAATTTTGAAAAATTTGAACTGTGGACCAGCAGATCTTGATGGATCTAGGTTGAGGGTACTAAGAAGTAGCTAGGGTAATTTGCTTGGGCTCATAAACTTAAGGGATTTGGTACTTCCTTTGTAAATCCCAAGAGTCCAAAATAAATTACAGAAAAATTTTTGAGGATAAAATATATAGAAATAAAATTTAAAAGAGGTTGAAACTTGCTGGAATTGGATGCTTGGCTTGACCCAAAGTAGGGAGGTGGTTTTGGAAGAGGATTTTTCTACATAGGCCATGGCAAGAGCGAAATCTTTGAAGGGGAAAGAGTAGATCCATAATTTATAGGAATTCTTTTTAATAGAAATGATTTGTAAAAGCCCTCCAAAGTTATTTGTGTTGAGCCAACATAAGATGAAAAAACCCTTAAGACCAAAGATCAAGATTTGGAAGAACCCATAAAAAAGATACTTGTCATAAATGAAAATTTTGAGAAGGAGTGTCCTTTAGGAAAAAAATTTAAATGACCTCCTTCCACTTAAATAAAGAATTTGATAAAAACCAAATCAAAAATTTTGGAGTGTTACAACACCTACCCCCTTAGGAAAAATCTCGTCCCCGAGATTTCAGCTGATCCTCAAGTAGGTGTGGGTACTCTGTCCGAAGAAAATCTTCTCTTTCCCATGTTGCTTCATCCTCGGTGTGATTGCTCCACTGAACCTTGAAAAACTTAATTGTTTTCTGACGGGTCCTCCTTTGGGATTCCTCCAATATTTTTATTGGACGTTCCGCGTAGGTGAGGTCTGGTTGCATGTCAATGTTCTCGTGAGATACATGATTTTCTAGGTTGCTTACACATTTCCTCAACTGTGAGACGTGGAACACGTCGTGGACGTCTGACAGTTCTTTGGGTAGGTCTAACTGGTAGGCCACTGTGCCTCTTCGTGCAACCACACAGAAGGGTCCAATAAACCGTGGTGCTAGCTTTCCTTTAACTTTGAATCGTTGCAGGCCCCTCATAGGAGATACTCGTAGATACACATATTCACCGGGTTCAAAGCTGACTTCACGATGCTTTAGATCATAATAACTCTTTTCTCGGCTCTGGGCTGTCTTGAGTCGATCCCTGATTACCCTAACTTTCTCCTCAGCTTCCTTGAGCATGTCTGGGCCGAAGATACGAATGTCTCCTGTTTTTGACCAATTTAATGGGGTACGGCATCTTCGCCCGTACAAGGCCTCAAAAGGTGCCATTTGTAGACTGGCTTGGTAATTGTTGTTGTATGCGAACTCGGCATAGGGCAAGCTTTCTTCCCAACTGGTCCCATAGGTGAGAACACATGCTCTCAGCATGTCCTCTAGAATCTAGTTCACATGTTCTGTTTGTCCTCCAGTCTGGGGGTGGTATGTTGTACTGAATACTAGTTGAGTTCCCAGAGCTTGTTGTAAACGATCCCAAAATTTAGAGATGAATTGGGTGCCTCTGTCGGATATTATAGTCTTTGGAACTCCATGCAGACATACTATACAGGAGAGGTAAATTTTGGCAAGCTTCTGAGTGGTGTGGTTTGTCTTTACTGGGATGAAATGTGCCACCTTAGTTAATCTATCTGTGATGACCCATATGGCATCATTTCCGTGTTGTGGCCGAGGTAGTCCGACAATAAAATCCATTCCAATTTCATCACATTTCCACTCAGGTATCTTGTTTGGCTGTAATAGTCCTGCTGGTTTTTGGTGCTCAGCTTTAATGCGCTGACATGAATCACAACATGCAATGAATGTGGCAATATCCCTCTTCATACCGTGCCACCAAAAAAAATCCTGAATATCCTTGTACATTTTGGTTCCTCCAGGGTGGATTGAATATGGAGCGGTGTGGCCTTCGACTAGAATTTGTTGTTTGAGGTCCTCTATATTTGGTACGCAAAGTCTGTCTCCGTACCATAATATTCCCTCATCGTCTATGATGAATTCTGAGGCCTTGCCCAGCCTTACCTTTCTTTTTATCCCTTCGATGCTGGGGTGTCCATGCTGAGCCTTCTTAATCTGTTCCACTAGGGTGGGACGTATTTCCAAATTTGACACATTGCCTTCAGTGACCATCACCAAGTTGAGGTTAGCGAACTCCTGCTAAAATTCAGGTCTCAAGTTCTGTAGACTGTCGTTGCCCGAGCTGGGGTTTCGACTAAGAGCATCTGCCGCTACATTCGCCTTTCCTGGATGGTAGTGAATGCCAACGTCATAATCTTTCACTAATTCTAACCAGCGTTGTTGCCGTAAATTGAGTTATGGTTGTGTGAAAATATATTTGAGGCTTTTATGGTCCGTATATATTTCACAACGATTTCCAAGCAAAAAGTGCCTCCACTCTTTGAGTGCATGAATGACTGCTGCTAATTCCAAGTCATGAGTAGGATAGTTTTCTTCATGCTTTCGTAGTTGCCGGGAAGCGTATGCGACTACTTTGCCCTCTTGCATTAGTACGCATCCGAGGCCCTTCCGGGATGTGTCACAATATACTTCAAAACTTTTGTGTATGTCTGGTACAACCAATACTGGTGATGTTGTTAATTTCCTTTTGAGCTCTTGGGAACTTTTCTCGCACGCTTCAGTCCATACAAATTTCTTATCCTTCTTGAGTAACTGCGTCATTGGTTTTGCCAGGGTGGAGAACCCCCTCAATAAACCTTCGATAATATCCAGCCATCCCCAGGAAACTTCGCACATCTGTCACGTTGGCTGGTGGTTTCCAGCCAAGTACGGCCTTGACTTTTTCTGGGTCCACGGCAACACCTTCTTGGGTCAATACGTGGCCTAGAAAACCAACCTGTCTCAACCAAAATTCACATTCGCTAAATTTGGCGTATAATTGATGCTTCCTTAATTCTCCCAGTACAATTCTGAGATGTTCAGCATGTTCTTCTGGTGTCTTAGAGTATACCAGAATATCATCAATGAACACCACCACAAATTTGTCCATGAATTTCATAAACACTTTATTCATGAGGTGGACAAAATATGCGGGGGCGTTTGTCAGTACAAACGGCATTACTGTAAACTCATATAATCCATATCTGGAGGTGAATGATGTCTTAGGGATATCTTCTGTCCATACTTTTAATTGATGACACCCCGACCTTAAATCAATTTTTGAGAAAACCTTGGCTTATGCGAGTTGGTCAAATAAATCATTTATCCATGGCATCGGATATTTGTTCTTGATGGTGACCATGTTGAGTGCTCGATAGTCTATACATAATCTCAGTGTCCCATCCTTTTTCTTGGCAAATAATACTGGTGAACCCCAAGGTGAGGAGCTGGCCCGTATAAATCCTTTGTCCAGTAATTCTTTTATTTGCTTCTTTAATTCTACCAACTCGGAGGGTGCCATTCTATAAGGTTTCTTGTAAATGGGGGTGGTTCCAGGTGCTAGTTCAATGATGAACTCTATTTCCCGGTCTGGTGGCATGCCTGGTAGTTCTTCGGGAAATACGTCAGGGAACTCACACACCACTGGAACTTTTCTTAACTCCGAAACATCCACCTTGTTCAACCTTGGTTGTCGTGATACTGGCCTTTCTTGAGCTGCAACTTTTATTATCTTCGCGTGATGATGAGTAAGAGTTACAGTCCGATTGAAGCAGTCGATAAATCCCTTGTTGGTGGTTAACCAGTCCATTCCTAGGATAACATCCAATCCCTTATTTTCCAATACAATGAGGTTCGCCTGAAAATTTAGTCCTTCAATCTCAATAACCACACCTTGGCAGTAACTCTGAGTGATTTGCTTAATTCCGGGGGACTTGATGATCATGGATTTTTCCAAGGGAAGCATCGAAAAATCATGTTGCAAAGCAAATTTCTTTGAAATGAACGAGTGAGAAGCTCCAGAATCAAACAAAACCGTGGCAGGTATTATGTTGACAGGGAACGTACCGAGTACGATATCAGGGGCATTCTGTGCTTCCTCCTTGGTCACATGGTTCAAGTGACCCTTCCTGTGATTGTTATTGGGGTTGAAGTTGTTACGCTTGGGTGTTGAATTATTACCACTGTTGTTCGGCTTGGGGGCTGAGTTTCTTGGCTTGGGCACTGTTTGGCATAGTGTCCTTCCTCTCCACAAGCGTAGAAAGTAACGCCTGAGCGATATGTAAAATCCTTGTCTCTTGCATGAAAATTTTTGTTCGGGCATGGAGCACTGGTTGGGGATTTGTTCGCTCCAATTTTCTTAAAATCAGTCTTGTTTCGATCACTACTAGGGAAAAGCCTAGCATCATCGCGGGTTTTAGGCCTTTCAGTAGCGCGGGGCGATGCCCTACTGATAAGGCGCTACAGCTAACGTAGAGCAGTAGCGTGCCTCCGGCGACGCTACTGCTAAATCGACTTAGTAGTAGCGACTTCGCGGAGGAACGCTACTGGTAATTACTAGTAGCGCTTCTCCCAGCCCGCGCTACTACTATTATTCCGTATTTTATTTCATGTTGTATTCATACACCTCTATACAAGTTTTCATACAACAGCAATTTAGAGATTGTTTTTACATCATAATGAGTTATTACATCATTGGGTGAAAGAACCGTGGACTAGTTTCAAGTGGATGGACATCCACTTGAAACTAATCCGCGGTTCTTTCACGCAATGATATAATAAATATTATCATCATATCATTAACAACTTATCATCATAATACATCATTTTCATATAACACCTCCTCATGATCATCGTTTTGATCGATGAGACATCACATAGCAAGTTGGTCACTGGTCATAATCACAACTACTCCTCATCATCAACTCTAACACATTGTACCACATAATAAACCTATTGTACCTCATAGGACCTACTACATTCTCTTAGGACCTACTATATTCTCTAAGGTAAAATAGCAAAAAACAAGATAGCCCCTGGCTCTCCATTATGGAGAATGCAGATTATCCTGTCTCCAATTCTTGCCTTTCGCTTAATGTTGCTTCCAAGAACCTCTTTACGAATGTCCAAACATTTTTTCCACTCTTTGATTAGCATGTGTTCACCGGTTTCAGAAATCCGATATGCACAGGTGAGATCCGTAGGATGACCTAGCTGTAGGTTTAGAACTTCAAGACGACCATTGTAATACATCAGATGAGGCACACAATCCATCGGGATTTTCTGTTGAAAAACATAGTAATAACTTCGTAATTAGCAATGATGTACTAGTTTTAGAAGTATGCAAAAGATGAACGGATGTTGTAATAGTAAAAAAAATCTTACCAGGGTATCTCCATAGAAGTTATCGTGGTTCAACACCTGCACTAGTGGCACGTATTCACCATAATTTGGAGGAGTTCGATAATAGGTATTGTAATTCTCAAAGAAAGTACAAAATACGATCAGATGATTTTTCTCCTTATAAGTTAATTCGGATCCATCAGTGTAGTGGGTTTTGTCTACCATCTTCTGCATATTCTTTGAAGATTCAAAATAAGCTGTCAACTATTTTGAAATAAACAATATAAATTAGTTAATAACTATGTTTGAGAAACTCACATTGCGGTAGAATCGGAAGCGTATCGACAAGGACCCAAATGTCCATATTATTTTGCTTGATGTCAGGATCACCAAGATTCATGGTGACAATCATACCCTCATAAAAACCATACATTTTACAAAGTGCTTCCCAATTTTGGCAACCAAAATGGGTTACGCTCTGAGAATTGTACAGATTTACTTCAAAATCGATATCATGATGGGTCCTTAGGTGTATTTTCTTTGTTTGAAAATTTTCATGGTCTTCAAAACCCATCCTCTCCAAGACATAGCGTCTTGCATGGCACCGATTAAGCTAGTAGAATTGTAAAAGATGAAAATTAGACGTTGAAATAGTTTAAGTCATGCTTAATTATGAAAAAACACTTGTCGTTGTTACGTACCGTTTCAACATCGAAGGTCTCCTCGAGCTTAATGCTGAAGCGCCGATCTTTGTCCAGCTCAACGAGCATGTCGCACATACCTCGATCGTCGTGGCACCAGCTGCACTCCCCCGGGAAACTGTCATCGTCCGAGTACGACATTTCCTACGTTCATAATTCAAAGATTAAACTTGTATAATTAAATATATGTACTAAAGAACCTAAATTAGATCATTATTTTTCGAGAAAATCCAGGCCACTCGATATTTCCTACATATTCTAGCACAAGTCATGCCAGAATTCATGGAAAAATCCGGCATGACCTTTGCTAAAAAAGGACATATCGAGCGCCTGAAATTTGCCGGAACGGAAATTAATCAACACTCCGGCAAAACATAGGCCACTCGGAGGTGTAAACTGAACATGAACGGCCACTTGGGCAACAACATATCCTATTTGAGCAAATATTACATGTTCAACTAGTTCTATTAATTCAACTAGTTCTTACTAAATATAAACTTACTATAAATAGAAAAAAAAACTAGTTCTTTCTAAAAGTAAAGTAGTTCAACTAGTTATATTAATTATCTTACTAAAAATACATTAGTTCTATTAATTGAACTAGTTCAACTAGTTTATTAATTTACTTACTAAACTAGTTCAACTACAACTAAAGTAGTTTAACTAGTTTATTAATTTACTTACTAAAAATAAAATAGTTGCTTTAACTAAAAAAACTAGTTCTATTAATTTTCGTACCAAAAATAAAATAGTTGTATTAACTCAACTAGTTCAATTAAGCACTTACTATGAATAAAAATAAACTAGTTTTTACTAAAAATAAACTAGTTCAACTAGTTATATTAATTTTCTTACTAATTCTATTAAACACTTACTAAAATTTAACCCTAACTAATTTGATGAACTCTAAAATTTAATCCTAACTAATTTGATGAACTCTAAAACTAATTCTACTTAACAACTACTATCATAATTAGCATCTAATTTGATGAACCCTAACTAATTAGATGAACTCTGAAATTTAACCCTAAGAACCCTAGCTAGGCAGAGGTAGGGGAGGAGGAGGAGGAGGAGGGCGTGCTCACCTCTGGCGTCGGCGGAGTTAGGGAGAGGGGCACGCGGCGTCGAGGTTGGGGACGGGGTCGGGGCGGCGAGCGCACGGCGGAGGGCGGCAATGTAGGGGGGTGTCGAGGTCGAGGTTGGGGGCGGCGTCAAGGTCGCGGTCGGGGGCGGGGGTGGCGTCGAAGGTGTGCGGAGAGCGACGGGTCGCGCGCGGCGGCCGACAACGATGCAGGGCGGCGACAACGGAGGAGTAGGGATTTGGGGGAAGTGACCGTGGGGAAGAACGAACCGCGCGGTTAATTAAGTTAAAAGTAGCAGTAGCGCTTTCCAGGAAGTGCGCTGCTGCTACGGTAGGTATAGCGCGTTTCCTAACAAGAACTACTGCTATTCCTTCTCTTTTTTATTTGCTTTCCATTTAATTTTATTTTCATTAGCAGTAGCGCCTTTGTCCGTAAACGCGCTGCTACAAAAAAAGTAGCGGTAGCGCGGTTCCACGTAGATCGCTACTACTATGTTAGCCTATCGGCTAAGCCGTGGGAATTTTAGTAGTAGTGCTTTTGTACTCGGGCGCGCTACTGCTATAACTGTATCTGCAGCGCGCTTTTAAATACCGCGTTGCTGCTAATTAGCACCAGCATGCGTTTTTATCCCGCGCTACTGTTAATGTTCTGTGTATAGGGTTTTCCCTAGTAGTGGATTGTTACGGGCATGGGTAGTTTTGTCCCTTTTGCGCTTGCGAAAATCCTTCAAGCTGCGGCGCTCATTTTCCAATGTAATAGCTTTGTCCACATGTGTTTTGAAATCCGGAAAGGTGTGTACGACCAGCTGGCATTTAAGTGCTGGTGCCAGACCGTCCAGAAATTTTTCCATCTTTTTATTTTCAGTCATATGCTCTTCGTTGGCACAACGAGATAATTGAGTAAACTGACTATTGTACTCAGTCACTGTCATGCTTCTCTGCTTGAGGTCATCGAACTCCCTTTTCTTTATCTTCATAATGCTTCTGGGAATGTGCGCCCCACGAAAATCTTCTTTAAATTCTTCCCATGTGATGTTATTTTCATTTGGGTGCATGTGTAGGAAATTTTCCCACCATGATGTAGCTGATCTAGTGAGGTAGTGAGGTGCATAAAGTACCTTCTCAAGGTCCGAACATTGTGCAATAATTAACTTCCTTTCAATATCTCGAAGCCAATCATCGGCCTCAAGAGATTTATCAGTGTGAGAGAACGTTGGGGGACGTGTCTTTTGTAGTTCTGACAATATGGAAAGCTGCTGATATGGTTCAAGGTGATTTCCCATATTGATCACATGGTTCACCATTTCTTGATGTTGCTGCTGACTTTGCTCATAAAGGCGGCATATCTGAGAAAATGATGCTTCACTGCCTTGCTGACTTGACTGCCCCTGTGTGAAATTGTTACTTGTCTGGGTACCATAATATTCTTCTGGCGGGCTTGGCATGGAACGAGTCCAGGGACGAGGCATTTTCCACTCTGGGGTATTTTTGCAGAACTCATGAGAAAAACTGAGTGGCAAAAATAAATAATTTTTTGCAAAGGCAGAATTTTAGGAACTCAAACATTTTTCAAGAAAAATATTTGATTGCGCATGGAGAAGGACTGCTCAGTACATATCTTACACGCAAGCCGTAATTATACAATACATCACTCAGGATGTGCGTACACATTCCTAACATGTTATTTAGGCTAGTGCACTTCTCCGAGTTCCTACATGATGCGCACACAAACTACTTCTCACCAAACCTATATACATATAAACATATCATAGAAGCTGGTACATCGCACGGCTGCTAGGCGCACTCAGTCGGAGATGGTCAGAACTTCCCTCGGCCTGCCGAGGGTAAGACCCAGTGATGCTGGAGACTCAACCTCCTCCTCACTAATAGGCTCCAGGCGCGAAGTAATGGGTTGAGGAGCTGGTGCGGGCGCGGCAGGTGGTGCAGCTCTAACTGGAGTAGGAGCAATGACTTGGTCAAACTCCTCAGTGGTAGGCAGGCGACGAGCGGTGGCTAAGATGGCAGGTGTATAGGATGCTAAGGACGAGACGTAAGTCAGTGGTGGTGTTGTATGGAGGAGCTCCCTTCTGTTGGCGGAACAGCCCTGCACGAAGTCCATACGAGCAGCCACAAAGTCGTCCACGAGGTTATCAAAAGCTGCCTCGAGAGCTTTGAGATACTCAACCAACAATTCAATAGCTTCATCTCTCTCCCCCCTAGCGCAAGCGAATGCATAGTGACATGCGTAGGGCACGTGGCATGGGAGGTAGCGGTAGCGACGAGTCTTCATCGAAGGAAGAGCATCCCGGAGACGAGCTATCGCCTCACGGGCAGCCATCTGCATGGCATGCCTCTCCGTAGGCATGGCACTTCCCACAAATCGGAATCAGCGTGTCTCAGAACGTCCTCCCTTGAATTGCACCGCGGCCTGGTGCATAAACACGCTGTCGCTGATCTTGTGTTGGTAGAGTGTGAACTCCGGACGAGTTGATGGCCCGATCGCGGCCTTGGTGATGGGGACGAGAAGCTTGATAAATCCCTCAAGTACATTGGCGAACACCTGTGACTCACAGTCGCTGCCAGCCATCTACAAAAGTAGACCAAAATTCCAGATAGTCAATTCATAAATTTATGATGACTAACAGAAAATTGCCACAATTGCAAAATGTTAAAATAGCACTTATTACACTAATAACCGATTGGCGATCGCACCTAGTGGCTTCCTACAGTCAGCCTGTCTCTGGTACCAAGGTTGTCAGGACCGGTTTTCCAATAAAATATTTATTGAAAAGCCGACCATTTTAGCAGACCAGTATAGAAGAATCCTCCTTACTGGTAGACAAATCCTTGATACAGGAATCCAGAAGTACTAAATATTATATAAGGCTGAGCTGAGGCTGCTCAACAATTTATTACAAGCACGCCGATATTATACATAAAGGCGGATATGACACAGAGGGGTATGGTGGCATAACTACTGACTCGTAATAAAAGTGGTGGTGGGTATGTCACAGTGACGTGGGTGACATGACTCCAAAATCTTACAGCTCATCAAGCGTCGGAGTGAGGCTCGATGATTTTATTAGGGTAGCGGAAGCGTATATAATACAAGTGACCAACTCCAGGATCGCACGGGACTGACTCGGTCTCCTCTAGGCGTCGGACTCGCTATCGTACTCTTTATCCATAAGATCGCCTTCATCAACATCTGGCCAAATCAACAAGCCAGGTGAGTACTTTGAATGTACTCGCAAGACAGTTTGGATATAAGATATAACAAATGCAAACATAATGCACATGAGCAGATTAGTAATGCACACTCAGGTAATAAATTTGCACTGCATGATAAATAAAAGGAAGTCAGGCGGTAGTCCTCCCGAAATCCGAATAAAATAGCTGAAGACCGATCGGGTGTCTGAAGCGACGCCTCAAAGGGTAAAATAAATTAACATGCCGCAGTTGGGTGTCAGGGCGACACCACATAAAGGGCTTATATTGAAATGTAAATGACAGTACGTGCCACAGTCGGACGTCTAAGCGACATCTCGAAAAGGGCTTATAATGAAAGTAAATAACAAGGTTGCCACAATCGGACGTCTGAGCGACATCACATAAAGGGCTTATATCAAAAGTAAATAACAAGAATGCCACAGTCAGACGTCTGAGCGACATCACATAAAGGGCTTATATCAAAAGTAAATAACAAGAATGCCACAGTCGGACGTCTGAGCGACATCACATAAAGGGCTTATATCAAAAGTAAATAACAAGAATGCCACATTAGGACGTCTGGGCGACATCACATAAAGGGCTTATATTAAAAGTAAATAACAAGAATGCCACAATCGGACGTCTGAGCGACATCACATAGAGGGCTTATATTTCGTCATTCGAATTCAAGTAGCTCATGAATTTAAATCATCCCAAAGAAATACTCAGTACATAATAATAAACTGGTTAGTCCATCCACGGGAATAACGTTCAGCCGGGATTACCACTCTCAGTTTCATGTTTATCCTTTGGAGACTTTCACTGAGACTGACACTGAGACTGACACTGATATGTTGATCAAAGTCCTTGATCATGAACACGGTTACTCAGATGGTTTTGACTCTGCAGAGTTTGTACTCTTTACCCACAGCCAACGGATTTCAGTAGTCACAAAGGACTAGTTCTGTTTACGGTATTTTAGAAGAAACAAATCTAACCCGTACACATCCATTCCACATTCTGCTGCCAGGAATCACCCTAGGCAATGTTCAAGAAAAACTTTGAGACGGGGAGGCTACAACCTTGAGTAGCATGGGATCAAATTTATAGTCGCGCGCTCTAAGGGGTCCCCCCCTCTCGGTCCCAACCGGAAACACCCATGCCCCCTGACCGGATGACGGGCTTTAATCCAGGGCCATGGAACCCTCATCACGGCCCCTCTATTTGGTGTGTACAAGGAAAGAGGTTTGCAACTTACTAAACCGTATCCTTCGCAGAAAACATGTGGTAGCACGGAAGGGAACGAACGGGAACAAGACTTGATCCCCGTTGATACTAGTGTTACACGGTTGACATAAGACTGGCATGCTTCAACAATACCAGCTTATAACCTATCATGCCACCACATGATCAGGTTATCTCACCGTCATATGAACACATCAAACTTCGAAGCTCACTTGTAGCTTGCCTTGCATGCAATATAACATTCATTAATGCTTATATAAACATGCCATGAGAAAACTACTCAAGCAAACATGCAAAACACTCACAATATCAAAGGTTCAAACATGCTTGCCTGGTTTGGAATAGTCGGAGTCTAGCTCGGCGAAGTTTGCGGCTCCGTCACCTCCTTCGGTATCTATGGTATAAAAGAAATCGGATACTAACGTAAATACCGTGCGTGCATAAAAATTGTTCCAAATATTTTTCAAATAAATATGATAAATAAACTCGATAGAAATATAAATATGACAGAAAAAGAATCAACTCAAAATCATCTTTTGTTTAAAAGTTATAAAGGTTTTAGTCCAGGGACTAATCTGTGATGAAATAGAAACTACCCAGGGGCTAGTTTAGAAAAACAGAAAATGCTTCGTTTATAAATACGCCAACCCAAAAGAAAAATGTCCTTTGCCCGAAGGCGTTTTCAGATAACGCTTCGAATAAGAGAGGAGAGGCTGACGAGGGGTCCCACCCGTCAAGTTTAAAACTTTGAAACAGAGCACACCGGTGCCCGAGGACCGCGGTGATCGCCGGCGTTGATCCACGGCGAGGTAGGGGGAATGGAGGGTACCTACAGACTCACTGAGCTCTCCCGTGTTTGTGGGTGGTGGAGTTGGTCGTCGGCGAGCACCACGTCGATGGCGGCCTCCACTCCGGCGGACGGTGGTTCGGGCGGTGATGGATCCCATCGAGGACGGCTGCAAACGTCAAATTGGGGCTCGGGTTACACGAGGTAGTGGACTAGGAGGTTGCTGACAAGGTTTGGGAGGCGGGGGTGCCCTCACCAGAGAAAATTTTGCCGGAGCCCGAAGCGGATCGGGGCGGCCGGAGTCAGGGAAGAAGGCTCTCCCGAGGCCTTCTGATGAGCGTGGCGAGGTTCTGAGGCGAGGAGGGGAGGTGCTGGGTCGAGAACGAGCTCGGGGCCTCCATTTATAGTTGGCCCGAGGCGGTTGCCGAGAACGGGGTTACTCCAATGAGTGATTACGGCGAGGCAGCGGTCGGGCAGGCGGTTTAGGTGACTGGGCAGCTGCGGATTGGTCCACTGGCACCATCCAACGGCTAACCTTGGTCGGATTTGATTTGCTCCTGTGGTTTCGACAGAACGGCCTGACGGGCTCGTCGGCGGCAGAGAGCGCGCTCTGCGCCTCTCAGGCCACGGCGACGGCTCTGCAGCATGCACAGGGGGAAAGGACGGCCACGCCGAGGCTTCTGGTGGTGTGGGCGGTGCTGGACGGTGCCGTATGGCAGGGCTAGCCCCTGCTGACCGCCACGGGCGGTTCTGCCACCGCGGAAGACGCCAGCGTTGGTGAGACACGTCACCACCGACGCTTGCGCCCGTCCAAACGACCGTGCGGCGCACTGGATAATAAGGAGGAGCAGGGAGTAAGGCGCCAACGCGTGCACTGGCGAGATTGACGCCGCGGACTGACGAAAATGACACTGTCTCTGAAACTAAAACTCTGAAATCTGAATTTGAACAGAAACATTGCACGCCAGCTGTTCGACGAAATGATTTAGGCATGTGGAAATTTTTCTGGAGCTGGGACTTGGTGAGGTGATCTCTTGATGCATCTAGAGGCTGCCTGATTTATCTCAGATTTTTAGGAAAAGAAAAGGAATGAATTTCACCAAAAATGGCAAATCTGGTCCAAACTTGCAGCAAGGGTAACTTGCAGCAAGCAAATTTTGAAAAATTTGAACTGTGGACCAGCAGATCTTGATGGATCCAGGTTGAGGGTACTAAGAAGTAGCTAGGGTAATTTGCTTGGGCTCATAAACTTAAGGGATTTGGTACTTCCTTTGTAAATCCCAAGAGTCCAAAATAAATTACAGAAAAATGTTTGAGGATAAAATAAATAGAAATAAAATCTAAAAGAGGTTGAAACTTGCTGGAATTGGATGCTTGGCTTGACCCAAAGTAGGGAGGTGGTTTTGGAAGAGGATTTTTCTACATAGGCCATGGCAAGAGAGACATCTTTGAAGGGGAAAGAGTAGATCCATAATTTATAGGAATTCTTTTTAATAGAAATGATTTGTAAAAACCCTCAAAAGTTATTTGTGTTGAGCCAACATAAGATGAAAAAACCCTTAAGACCAAAGATCAAGATTTGGAAGAACCCATAAAAAAGATACTTGTCATAAATGAAAATTTTGAGAAGGAGAGTCCTTTAGCAAAAAATTAAATGACCTCTTTCCACTTAAATAAAGAATTTGATAAAAACCAAATCAAAAATTTTGGAGTGTTACAACCGTCTCGTAGTTTCGCAGTTGTCCCAGGTGCAAGTTCCCCTCAGCTCACAACTGGGCTCGTAGTTGTCCAAGTTGCAAGTCCGCTCTCTACTCACAAACTAGAGCATGTGTTTTGTTTTTCATCCAGTTGCAAGTCTACCTTTCGATTGCAACTAGCTCATAGCTTTTTTTATCCCAGTTGCAAGTCGACCCTTGACTCGCAATTGGGCTCGTAGTTCCATAGTTGTCCTAGTTGCAAGTCCACCCATGACTCGCAACTAGGCTCGTAGTGTTGGGGATCATAGCAGAAATTTAAAATTTTCTACGCATCACCAAGATCAATCTATGGGTTCATCTAGCAATGAGAGAGAGGGAGTGCATCTTCATACCCTTGAAGATCTCTAAGCAGAAGCGTTCAAGAGAACGGGGTTGATGGAGTCGTACTCGTCGTGATCCAAATCACCGATGATCCTAGCGTCGAACGGACGGCACCTCCGCGTTCAACACACGTACGGAGTGGAGACGTCTCCTCCTTCTTGATCCATCAAGGGGGAGGAGAAGTTGATGGAGATCCAGCAGCACAACGGCGTGGTGGTGGAAGTAGCGGGATCCCGGCAGGGCTTCGCCAAGCACAAGCGAGGAGGAAGAGGTGTCACGGGAGGGAGGGAGGCGTCAGGGCTTCAGGTGCGGCTGCCCTCCCTCTCCTCCACTATATATAGGGGGCTAGGGGGGCGCCGGCCCCTTTTAGATCCCATCTAGGGAGGGGGGCGGCAGCCCTAGGGGTGGCTTGGCCTCCAAGCCAAGTGGGGGCGGCACCCCTTAGGGTTTCCAACCCTAGGCGCATGGGAGGCCCAAGGGGGGGCGCACCAGCCCACCAGGGGCTGGTTCCCACGCCCCTTCAGCCCATGGGGCCCTCCGGGATAGGTGGCCCCACCCGGTGGACCCCCGGGACCCTTCCGGTGGTCCCGGTACAATACCGATGACTCCCGAAACTCTCCCGGTGGCCGAAACTGGACTTCATATATATAAATCTTTACCTCCGGACCATTCTGGAACTCCTCGTGACGTCCGGGATCTCATCCGGGACTCCGAACAACTTTTGGTTAACCACATACTAATATCTCTACAACTCTATTGTCACCGAACCTTAAGTGTGTAGACCCTACGGGTTCGGGAGACATGTAGACATGACCGAGACAACTCTCCGGCCAATAACCAACAGCGGGATCTGGATACCCATGTTGGCTCCCACATGTTCCACGATGATCTCATCGGATGAACCACGATGTCGAGGATTCAATCAATCTCGTATTTAATTCCCTTTGTCTATTGGTATGATACTTGCCCGAGATTCGATCGTCGGTATCCCGATACCTCATTCAATCTCGTTACCGGCAAGTCTCTTTACTCGTTCCATAACACATCATCCCGTGATCAACTCCTTGGTCACATTGTGCACATTATGATGATGTCCTACCGAGTGGGCCCAGAGATACCTCTCCGTTTACACGGAGTGACAAATCCCAGTCTCGATTCGTGCCAACCCAATAGACACTTTCGGAGATACCCGCAGTGCACCTTTATAGCCACCCAGTTACGTTGTGACGTTTGGTACACCCAAAGCATTCCTACGGTATCCGGGAGTTGCACAATCTCATGGTCTAAGGAAATGATACTTGACATTAGAAAAGCTTTAGCAAACAAACTACACGATCTTGTGCTAGGCTTAGGATTGGGTCTTGTCCATCACATCATTCTCCTAATGATGTGATCCCGTTATCAACGACATCCAATGTCCATGGTCAGGAAACCGTAACCATCTATTGATCAACGAGCTAGTCAACTAGAGGCTTACTAGGGACATGGTGTTGTCTATGTATCCACACATGTATCTGAGTTTTCTATCAATACGATTCTAGCATGGATAATAAATGATTATCATGAACAAGGAAATATAATAATAACTAATTTATTATTGCCTCTAGGGCATATTTCCAACAGTCTCCCACTTGCACTAGAGTCAATAATCCAGTTCACATCGCTATGTGATTAACACTCAAGGTCACATCCCCATGTGACTAACACCCAAAGAGTTTACTAGAGTCAATAATCTAGTTCACATTACCATGTGATTAACACTCAATGAGTTCTGGTAATGATCATGTTATGCTTGTGAGAGATGTTATAGTCAACGGGTCTGAACCTTTCAGATCCGTGTGTGCTTTACAAATCTCTAAGTCATCTTGTAGATGCAGCAGCCACACTTTTTTTGGAGCTATTCCAAATAACTGTTCTACTATACGAATCCGGTTTACTACTCAGAATCATCCAGATTAGTGTGAAAGATTGCATCGGTGTAACCCTTAATGACGAACTCTTTTACCACCTCCATAATCGAGAAAATTCCTTAGTCCACTAGTTACTAAGGATAACCTTGACTGTTGTCATGTGATCCATTCCTAGATCACACTTGTACCCCTTGACTGACTCATGGCTTAGCACACTTCAGGTGCGGTACACAACATAGCATACTGTAGAGCCTATGTCTAAAGCATAGGGAATGACCTTCGTCCTTTCTCTCTATCCTGCCATGGTCAGGTCTTGAGTCTTACTCAATACCCATACCTTATAACACAGCCAAGAACTCCGTCTTTGCCGATCTATTTTGAACTCCTTCAAAATCTTGTCACGATATGTATTCATTTGAAAGTACCATTAAGCGTTTTTGATCTATCCTTATAGATCTTGATGCTCAATGTTCAAGTAGCTTAATACAGGTTTTCCATTGAAAAATACTTTTCAAATAACCCTACATGCTTTCCAGATATTCTACATCATTTCTAATCAACAATATGTTAACAACATATACTCATCAAAAATTCTATAGTGCTCCCACTCACTTCTTTGGAAATACAAGTTTCTCATAAACTTTCTATAAACCCAAAATCTTTGATCATCTCATCAAAGGGTACATTCCAACTTCGAGATGCTTACTCCAGTCCTTAGAAGGATTGTTGGAGCTTTGCATACTTGTCAGCATCTTTCAGGCTTGACAAAACTTTCTGGTTGTATCACATACAACCTTTCCTCAAGAAAAATGTCGAGGAAACAATGTTTTGACATCCTATCTGCAAGATTTCATAAATAATGCAGTAACTGCTAACATAATTCTAACAGACTCTTAGCATCGCTACGAGTGAGAAAGTCTCATCGTAGTCAACTCCTTGAACTTGTCGGGAAACATTTTAACGACAAGTCGAGCTTTCTTAATGGTAACACTTACCATCATTGTTTGTCTTCCTTTTAAAATCCATCTGCACCTAACAGCCTTACGACCATCAAGTAGTTCTTTCAAAGTCTATACTTTCTTTTATACATGGATCCTCTCTCGGATTTTATGGCTTCGAGCCATTCTTCGGAATCTGGGCCCACCATCACTTCTCCATAGCTCATAGGTTCATTGTTGTCTAGCAACATGACTTCCAAGACAGGATTACGTACCACTCTGAAGTAGTATGCACCCTTGTCGACCTATGAGGTTTGGTAGTGACTTGATCCGAAGTTTCATGATCACTATCATAAGCTTCCACTTCAATTGGCGTAGGTGCCACAGGAACAACTTCCTGTGCCTTGCTACACACTAGTCGAAGTGATGGTTCAATAACCTCATCAAGTCTCCACCATCCTTCCACTCAATTCTTTCGAGAGAAACTTTTCCTCGAGAAAGGACCCGTTTCTAGAAACAATCACTTTTGCTTCCGGATCTGAAATAGGAGGTATACCCAACTATTTTTGGGTATTCTATGAAGATGCATTTATCCGCTTTGGGTTCGAGCTTATCAGCCTGAAACTTTTTAATATAAGCATCGCAGCCCCAAACTTTTAAGAAACGACAGCTTAGGTTTCTCTAAACCATAGTTCATACAGTGTCGTCTCAACGGAATTGTGTGGTGCCCTATTTAAAGTGAGTGCGGTTGTCTCTAATGCCTAACCCATAAACGATAGTGGTAATTCGATAAGAGACATCATGGTATGCACCATATCCAATATGGTGCAGTTGTGATGTTCGGACACACCATCACACTATGTTGTTCCAGGCGGTATTAGTTGTGAAACAATTTCCACAATGTCTTAATTGTGTGCCAAACTCGTAACTCAGATATTCATCTCTATGATCATATCATAGACATTTTATCATCTTTTTCACGATGATCTTCAACTTCACTCTGAAATTACTTGAACCTTTCAATAATTCAGACTTGTGTTTCATCAAGTAAATATACTCAGCATCTACTCAAATCATCTGTGAAGTAAGAACATAACGATATCCACTGTGTGCCTCAGCACTCATTGGACTGCACACATCAAAATGTATTACTTCCAACAAGTTTCTTTCTTGTTCCATCTTACTGAAAATGAGGCCTTTCAGTCATCTTGCCCATGTGGTATGATTTGCATGTCTCTAGTGATTCAAAATCAAGTGAGTCCAAATGATCTATCTGCATGGAGTTTCTTCATGCATATCTACCAATAGACATGGTTCGCATGTCTCAATCTTTTCAAAAACGAGTGACTCCGAAGATCCATCAACATGGAGATTCTTCATGCGTTTTATACCAACATGACTCAAATGGCAGTGCCACAAGTATGTGGTACTATCATTACTATCTTATATCTTTTGGCATGAACATGTGTATTACTACGATCGAGATTCAATAAACCATTCATTTTAGGTGCAAGACCATTGAAGGTATTATTCAAATAAACAGAGTGACCATTCTTCTCCTTAAATGAATAACCGTATTGCGATAAACATAATCCAATCATGTCTATGCTCAACGCAAACACCAAATAACAATTATTTAGGTTTAACACCAATCTCGATGGTAGAGGGAGCATGCGATGCTTGATCACATTAACCTTGGAAACACTTCCAACACATATCGTCATCTCACCTTCAGCTAGTCTCCGTTTATTCCATAGCCTTTTATTTTGAGTTACTAACACTTAGCAACTGAACCGGTATTTTAATACCCTGGTGCTACTAGGAGTACTAGTAAAGTACACTTTAATATAACGTATTTCCAAAATACTTCTGTCGACCTTGCCAGCCTTCTCATTTACCAAGTATCTAGGGTAGTTCTACTTCAGTGACCGTTCCCCTCATTATAGAAGCACTTAGTCTCGGGTTCGGTTCAACCTTGGGTTTCTTCACTAGAGCAGCAACTGATTCGCCGTCTCATGAAGTATCCCTTCTTTCCCTTGCCCTTCTTGAAACTAGTGGTTTTACTAACCATCAACAATTGATGCTCCTACTTGATTTCTACTTTCACGGTGTCAAACATCGTGAATTGCTCAAGGATCATCATGTCTATCCCTGATATATTACAGTTCATCACTAAGCTCTAATAGCTTGGTGGCAGTGACTATGAAGAACTATCACTATCTCAGCTGGAAGATTAACTCCCACTCGATTCAAGCGATTGTAGTACTCATACAATCTGAGCACATGCTCAACGATTGAGCTTTTCTCCTTGCAGGCTTAAGAAACTTGTCAGAGGTCTCATACCTCTTGACGTGGGCACTAGCCTGAAATCCCAATTTCAGTCCTTGGAACATCTCATATGTTCTGCGATGTTTCAAAAACGTCTTTGGTGCCTCAATTCTAAGCCATAGCATTACGCACTGAACTATCATGTAGTCATCAAAACGTTTATGTCAAATGTTCGCAACATCCACAACCGACGCTCGAGGTTCAGCTCACTGAGCGGTGCATTAAGGACATAATCCTTCTGTGCAGCAATGAGGACAATCCTCAGTTCACGGACCCAGTCCGCATAATTGCTACTATCAACTTTTAACTAAATTTTCTCTAGGAACATATCTAAAACAGTAGAACTAAAGCGTAAGCTACGACATAATTTGCAAAGTCCTTTTTGACTATGTTCATGATAATTAAGTTCATCTGATCAAATTATTCAATGAACTCCCACTTTGATAGACATCCCTCTAGTCATCTAAGTGATACATGATCCGAGTCAACTAGGCCGTGTCCGATCATCACGTGAGACGGACTAGTCATCATCGGTGAACATCTTCATGTTGATCGTATCCACTATACGACGCATGTTCGACCTTTCGGTCTTCCATGTTCCGAGGCCATGTCTGTACATGCTAGGCTCGTCAAGTTAACCTAAGTGTATTGCGTGTGTAAATCTGGCTTACACCCGTTGTATGCGAACGTTAGAACCTATCACACCCGATCATCACGTGGTGCTTCGGAACAACGGACCTTAGCAACGGTGCACAGTTAGGGGAACACAATTCTTGAAATTATGGTGAGGGATCATCTTATTTATGCTACCGTCGTTCTAAGCAAATAAGATGTAAAAACATGACAAACATCACATGCAAATCATAAAGTGACATGATATGGCCAATATCATCTTGCGCCTTTGATCTCCATCTTTGAGGCGCGGCATGAACACCATCGTCACCGGCATGACACCATGATCTCCATCATCGTGTCTTCATGAAGTTGCCTCTGCAAATATTACTTCTACTACTACGGCTAACGGTTAGCAATAAAGTAAAGTAATTACATGGCGTTTTCATTGACACACAGGTCATAAATAAATTAAGACAACTCCTATGGCTCCTGCCGGTTGTCATACTCATCGACATGCAAGTCGTGATTCCTATTACAAGAACATGATCAATCTCATACATCACATATATCATTCATCACATCCTTTTGGCCACATCACATCACATAGCATACCCTGCAAAAAGAAGTTAAACGTCCTCTAATTGTTGTTGCATGTTTTACGTGTCTGCTGTGGGTTTCTAGCAAGAACGTTTCTTACCTACGCAAAACCACAACGGTGATATGCCAATTGCTATTTACCCTTCATAAGGACCCTTTTCATCGAATCCGATCCGACTAAAGTGGGAGAGACAGACACCCGCCAGCCACCTTATGCAACAAGTGCATGTTAGTCGGTGGAACCAGTCTCATGTAAGCATACGTGTAAGGTCGGTCCGGGCCGCTTCATCCCACAATGCCGCCGGATCAAGATAAGACTAGTAACGATAAGAAAATTGAACAAATCATCGCCCACAACTGCTTTGTGTTCTACTCATGCATAGAATCTACGCATAGACCTAGCTCATGATGCCACTATTGGGGATCGTAGCAGAAATTTAAAATTTTCTACGCATCACCAAGATCAATCTATGGAGTCATCTAGCAACGAGAGAGAGGGAGTGCATCTTCATACCCTTGAAGATCGCTAAGCGGAAGCGTTCAAGAGAACGGGGTTGATGGAGTCGTACTCATCGTGATCCAAATCACCGATGATCCTAGCGCCGAACGGACGGCACCTCCGAGTTCAACACACGTACGGAGCGGAGACGTCTCCTCCTTCTTGATCCAGCAAGGGGGGAGAAGAAGTTGATGGAGATCCAGCAGCACGACGGCGTGGTGGTGGAAGTAGCGGGATCCCGGCAGGGCTTCGCCAAGCACAAGCGGGAAGGAAGAGGTGTCACGAGAGGGAGGGAGGCGCCAGGGCTTCAGGTGCGGCTGCCCTCCCTCCCCTCCACTATATATAGGGGCCTAGGGGGGCGCCGGACCCTTGTAGATCCCATCTAGGGAGGGGGGGCGGCAGCCCTAGGGGTGGCTTGGCCTCCAAGCCAAGTGGAGGCGCCCCCACCCCTTAGGGTTTCCAACCCTAGGCGCATGGGAGGCCCAAGGGGGGCGCACCAGCCCACCAGGGGCTGGTTCCCACGCCCCTTCAGCCCATGGGGACCTCCGGGATAGGTGGCCCCACCCGGTGGACCCCCGGGACCCTTCCGGTGGTCCCGGTACAATATCGATGACTCCCGAAACTCTCCCGGTGGCCGGAACTGGACTTCCTATATATAAATCTTTACCTCCGGACCATTCCTGAACTCCTCGTGACGTCCGGGATCTCATCAGGACTCCGAACAACTTTCGGTTAACCGCATACTAATATCTCTACAACTCTAGCATCACCGAACCTTAAGTGTGTAGACCCTACGGGTTCGGGAGACATGTAGACATGACCGAGACAACTCTCCGGCCAATAACCAACAGCGGGATCTGGATACCCATGTTGGCTCCCACATGTTCCACGATGATCTCATCGGATGAACCACAATGTCGAGGATTCAATCAATCCCGTATTCAATTCCCTTTGTCTATTGGTACGATACTTGCCCGAGATTCGATCGTCGGTATCCCGATACCTCATTTAATCTCGTTACCGGCAAGTCTCTTTACTCGTTCCGTAACACATCATCCCATGATCAACTCCTTGGTCACATTGTGCACATTATGATGATGTCCTACCGAGTGGGCCCAGAGATACCTCTCCGTTACACGGAGTGACAAATCCCAGTCTCGATTCGTGCCAACCAAATAGACACATTCGGAGATACCCGCAGTGCACCTTTATAGCTACCCAGTTACGTTGTGACGTTTGGTACACCCAAAGCATTCCTACGGTATCCGGGAGTTGCACAATCTCATGGTCTAAGGAAATGATACTTGACATTAGATAAGCTTTAGCAAACGAACTACACGATCTTGTGCTAGGCTTAGGATTGGGTCTTGTCCATCACATCATTCTCCTAATGATGTGGTCCCGTTATCAACGACATCCAATGTCCATGGTCAGGAAACCGTAACCATCTATTGATCAACGAGCTAGTCAACTAGAGGCTTACTAGGGACATGGTGTTGTCTATGTATCCACACATGTATCTGAGTTTCCTAGCAATACAATTCTAGCATGGATAATAAACGATTATCATGAACAAGGAAATATAATAATAACTAATTTATTATTGCCCCTAGGGCATATTTCCAACACGTAGTTGTCCCAGTTGCAGGTCCATCATTAACGCTCAACTGGGTGTGCAGTTTGTCTCATCCTAGTTGCAAGTCGACACTTGACTCGCAACTGGGATCGTAGTTTCGTAGTTGTCCCAGGTGCAAGTCCACCCTCTACTCGCCACTGGGCTCGTAGTTGTCACACTTGCAAGCCCACCCTCGACCCGCGACTAGAGCATGTGTTCTTGTTTTTCATCGCAATTGCAAGTCCACCCTTGACTCGCATTTGGGCCCATAGCTTGTTTCATCCAAGTTGCAAGTCGACCCTTGACTTGCAACTGGCTTCTAGTTTTGCAGTTGTCCGAGGTGCGATTCCCCCTCGACTCATAACTTGGCTCGTGGTTGTCCAAGTTGCAAGCCCACCCTCTACTCACAACTAGAGCATGTTTTTTGTTTTTCATCCCAGTTGCAAGTCTACCTTTTGATTGCAACTGGCTCATAGCTTTGTTTCATCCCAGTTGCAAGTCGTCCCTTAACTCGCAACTAAGCTCGTATTTTTGTAATTGTCCCAGTTGCAAGTCCACCCTTGACTCGCAACCGAGCTCGTAGTTGTCCGAGTTGCCAGACCCTCGACCCAAAAACGGAGCATCTATTTTTATTTTTTATCCCAGTTGCAAGTCCACCCTTAACTCGCAACTGGGACCGTAGTTTGTTTCATCCTAATTGCAAGTTGACCATTGACTCACAACTGGGTCATTCTTTCGTAGCTATCTTAATTGCAAGTCAACTCTCGACTCGCAACTGGGATCATAGTTTGTTGTTTCCCTAGTTGCAAGTCCACCCACGGTTCGCAATTTGTCCCATAGTTTTTTTCATGTCTGAGTTGCAGGTCCACCCTGACTCACAATTGGGATGTGCTTTGTTTTTCATCTCAGTTGCAAGTCCACCCTCAAGTCGCAACTCATACCATAGTCTTATATACTTGTCTAAATTACAAGTCCACCCTCGAATCACAAGTAGGCTCGTAGTTTTTTTTATCTCAGTTGCAAGCCCACCCTTGGCTTACGACTGGGCTGTGTTTTTGTCTTTCATGCTAGTTGCAAGTCCATCATTGACTCGCAACTCAGACCGTAGTTTGTTATATCCCGAGCGTTTTCAACACACATTGAATGTTTTTGTAAAATACACGATGAATATTTTTTCAAATACAGGCCCGAGCATTTTTAGAATACATGGTAAACAATTTTCAAATTCCTACTGATCATTTTTCCAAACAATTATGTCAATGTTTTATTTACATTGCATAAAAAATTCTAAAAAATGTCATGTTTTTTAAATGCGTGAAGTTTCTTTTAAAAAATTGTCATGGGCATTTCTTTGAATGTATTGATTTTTTCCATTGTATAATACATTTCTTTAAACATCACAAAACATTATTTTCAAATGCATGAACATTTTAAAAATGTGCAAAAAATATTATTAAAATAAAAATAGAATAAATATATTCATGTTTTTAAGAAAATCTTTGCAATCTTCAAAAGTGTCCACACTCTAAAAGCTCTTCGGGGATTTTCGAAAATTGTGCATATTTTCAAAATTTGTTTGAGAAGAAATTATTCGGAATACCAAAATTTGTTCTTATTTTTCAAAAATAAAATTGAAGTTATAAAGTTTTTTGACATTTGAAATATAATTTTCAATTTTTCAAAATTGTTTGTGTTTTAAAAAATGTCCGTCATTTAAAAAAATTACAATCTGTAAAATAGTTTCGAAATTTAGAAAATTCTTTTAATCTGAACGTTGTAGTATGTTGTTAAACATTTCCGTTTCCTTAATGTCAATAGTAGCGATTTGTTGGAGTGATTGTTGCTCTCTTCCGCTTGCATGAGGTACTGAATTCAAGCAGTGGCGGAGTCAGGATTCGAGTATAGGGGGGCCGAGTACATATATTAATCTAATCTCATTGGTAATTACTCATCGCTGCTACTAAAATTGCCGATCATTGGGGGGGGGGGGGGGGGGGCAGGCCCCTGCTCGTCCCCCTGGCTCCGCCCCTGAATTCAAGTGCTGGTCAGCACACTTCTTTAGTTTCATTTTTTTTATTACGCTCCAATTGAAAAAAACAACAACTTAGATGTCAGATATTATCTTGCATCTAGATGTTATATATTTTTTTAGAAAAGGAGGATGACCCCCGGCCTCTGCATCTGGGAGATGCATGCGGCCATTTTATTGATTATTCTCGAGGACCTTACAAAGTATTACAACAATATGCCTGAATCCGCCATCTTAGCAACATTTGCCGCTACTCCTATCTACATGATGAAGGCGTGCTATCTGGTCCACTACCCAGACCACTCATCTAAGCCTAATATCAAAATGATGAAGGGGTGCTAGATGGGCCACTACCCAGACCACTCACCTAACCCTAACATCAAAAGCCAGAAGCCCCAGCCGAGCCACATACCGGGTCTGGGGTACAAACCGGTCTGACGCACTCGTGTGTCGTCGCCGCCATCTTCCAAGGTTCGTCTTCAGAGCAAATATTGAGGCTTCTACCTTGTCTGGCCACTCAGCCATCGACGTCACCACGACACCAGACAGCTTCGTCCTCCTGCGTGAGTCCATCGCCACACATCGGACGCCGAATCTCCACTGCGCCACGCTGCCGAGATAAGTCGCCATCAATGAGTAGGATGAAGCACCGCTCCGCCGAGTCCGGCAGGGCTGCTGAAGACCAAGCACCGTGTAAGAAGGACTCCGAGGCTGAGCACATAGGCGGCAGAGCGCCAACGCACCGCCACCAGACGAACTCCGACCACGCCACCAACCGCCGCCAAGCAACCAAAGCATCACATCCACCCCAAGCTCACCACGAACGACACCCCCAAGAGGGTGAAGACGCCCGGAGCGCCGCTGTCGCTCGATCCGGCAAGGATTTGAGCTGTCGCCTGGCATACGAGCTGGGTGGAAGGAAGAGGGGAAGGCGGCAACCTGGACGGCGCCTACAAGAAGGGTACGGCGCCCTCGGACGTCGCCGCCGTCGTGGCCAGCACTGCTGGCCTCGGATTTCTCCGGAGCCACCTCCCACCTCCAGCCACCAAACAGGTACAACTCCGGCGACAAAGGCCGCCCAAAGCAGGACCATCAGAGGCAGCCCTGGTTGAAGTAGACGGAGGCCTTCAGATCTGAATCGGGCGTCGCCGAGACGCCCACACCACAGCCGCCACCTGCCGCCGCCTCGCCGCCCCCGCGGCCGAGGAAGAACGGCCAGCACCAACGAGCACCGGTCACCGCAGACCCGGCGTCGATCCACCAGCCAAGGCCGCCGCCATGGATCCAAAGCCCCCCGAGGAAGAACGGGGCGGCCAGATCCTTGCCGCCACCTTCACCGGCGGCCGAGCGGCGAGCCGGCAGCCACCTCCGATGGCGACGAGGGAGAGGAGAGGTGCGGGAGAGGGCCGGCGGTGGGCTAGGGTTACGCCGCCCGAGTCACCCCTGCGGGAGCGACGCGGGCGTATTCACGCGAAGATTCGCCGGCTCTAGATGTTATATAAACAGACCCTTTATTTATAAAGCAAGGCGTGAAGCCTTTTTCGGCAGAATGTAACATGAATCGTTAGTTATGAATCAATATTATTTGGTGAATTAGATATTAGTAGATTGGTAAGTTTTTTTGTGTGTGTGATTGATAGATAAGAATTTGGCAACATGCATGGATTGACCAGCTCAGATACTCGATATACTCATTTTCCGTACTTTTGGAAGTATGTACTCCCATATTAAAAATACCATGTGTACGCATCTAAGATACCCAAATGCAAGTTATATGAAAAAAATGTTCACAGACATACATTTTGTAATATACCTTTTTACGTAGAAAAAACAGTACTATATACTCGAACTTCCTGGACTTGAATGTGTATTATTCTCAGCGGCGCAACTATTGTAAGCAAACCACTAAAAGGACAGTGGCACCCCCGTGAGCATTGAGGGATAAACACGCTCTTATTAGTAAACTAGGTAATTGCTCGTGCGTTGCACCGGAGACATAAAATATTCTAGTTCATTAGTGATTATATATCATTTATTATTGATATAATTGAAAAAACAGTATTTTATGTTTTCACTCTTAGCCATGTAGGTTAAGAAAAAATTATATGACTCATCATGGGCAAAAATGATATGACTCTGTAAAATAAATACTTTATTTGATAAGCATTTATTTTCTTATACCGAAGTAAACATAATATGGCAAACAAGAAATCATGTCGTGTCTACGGCCTACCTAGATGATTTATATGGATTGCAAGGATAGTCTATTGAACGGCTGTATTTTATGTTTTCACTCTTAGCAAACATGTAGATAAACAAAAAAAATAGTTGATACATCATGGCCAAAATATTTAATCAACAACGCAGCCTAAAGGGATCGCCATCAGTGTAGTATTTGCAATTACTCTCACACGTTGTAGCAACATAGCAGAAGCTTTTATTTAACAAAAAAGAAATTAGTTGGTACATCACAACAAAATTAATACTCAGCGTATTTTTAAGGGATAACCATCAGGGAAACACTATATCCATAAGTCATGCATCTCCAGAATATGGACGTACCATTGACATAAAAAAGGATACAATTACACCCGGGCAGAAGATCATGCAGATCCTGCCTGGTATGACATGCCTAATAGCACAGTGGTGGCGAAGTTGGGCAAGTACTCCCTCCGTTTTTATTTACTCTGCATATTAGAGTTGACTGAAATCAAACTTTGTAAAGTTTGACCAAATTTTTAGAAAAAAGTACAAACATTTCCTATAAGAAATCTATATGCTGTGAAAGTACATTCAATAATAAATCTAATGGTATAAGTTTGTTATTGTATATGTTAATATTTTTGTTTATAAATTTGATCAAAGTTTATAAAGCTTGACTTTGATTAAAGCTAATACATGGATTAAATAAAAACGGAGGGAGTACCTTGGAGCCAGGTCTAGTCGTCCGAGCGACATCACCCGGCTCAACCCGCCCAGCGCGTCGGCGGCCCATTGCTGGCGAGCTACCTTGGTGATGCACCTTTCTGTAATACAACACCACACCCTTTCCTGGACTACAAACATCACACCCTTTCTGTACTATAATATCACCCTGGAAGATCGGACAGGGCGACTGGTGAACGACGATGAGGCTGAGATCACGCGGCACAGTGGACAAGATAAGGAGATCGTGGTTGATGGGTTGAGGGTAAGGTCCCCATGGACATGTCGCCATGTAACGATCTGAGCGATGGTCCCTGAGGTTAAGGCTACCTGGCTACGTTTGGGGATATAGAAGAGAGAAAAAGAAAAGAAAAGAGAGAAACCCGAGGTGGGGAGACTGATCACCGCCATTGAGATTATTGTGTTACCATAGAACATATTTATTACCATACACTAATTGATTACGTTTGTATTGATTGCATTTGTATATTACCAAATAAGAGATTAGTTACCATACATGAATTCTTTGGTTACCAAAGCTAGAGCGTGTTTGTCAGGTCAGATGAGAATAAACCGGTAAATAGACAACCAACAGAGAGAAAACCGGTGGAGGGATGAAAGAAAATCGCTAGAGGGAGAGGGGGTCGTACGAGAGGTTGGACGAAGAGCGGGAAACGTAAGAGGGGAAACGGAACACTACGTTTCTTTTAGATAGTAGAGATAAGATTTTGCTCCAGTGGCTATCTGCATTGAGACCGTTGCCATCATTCTCACTGAACACCTGCTCTTCATTCTTGGTTTGGACTGATTGTTCAGAAACGAGCTCTTTTTTTTAGACAATCTCGTGAAGCTTTATTCAAACCATCATAATGTTTACAGGGATAAAATGAATACTATTGGGTTAGCCAAACCAAACATGACGGCCAAACCCTAAACTTAAAGCATGCTTCGCTAGATTGTGAGCCTCAACATTTGAGCTCCTACCCCCGTGGACTATATTACAAGAATTGAAAGACAATAAGTCTAATTTTATTTCATTGATGATTGCCCCAAACTCAGCAGCAGTTCCACGTCTCACGTCTCTTACCACTCCTTCACAGTCAGAAGCAAGCTGTAGTTGATGTAGATTCAAATCTTCTGCCAGAGCTAGCCCCTCCCGAATAGCCAGAGCCTCCAGTGTCGCCGGATCATCAATGTTGTTAAAAACTATCACCGAGGCTCCAAGAAAAATACCCTGCTCACTTCGGCATACCACTCCAACCGCTCCTCCTCTTCCCTTAATGACAGCAGCATCAACATTCAGCTTAGCATGATGATCGGGAGGTGCAATCCACCCTGTACGTCGCTGCTGCTGCTGCACCCTCCTTCCCGCCTCAGCTTTATTTGATAGAGCAGTTAATTCCATCAGATAAGAACTTATGTGCCCATGTATTGCATGAGGGCTTTTGAAGATATCCTCATGGATGGCCTTCCTCCGTGCGCTCCAGATGGCCCATAACGTAACCACCAACGTCACAAATTCCTCGGATGATAAAGATTTGTTCATAGCAAAAATCCACTCCTTTGCGTTCTCTTCCTGGTGGATGCTCATTTGATCTAGGATGTCCTCTGAAGATAATGCCCAAGTGCTTTGAGACATCGGACAGTTCAGTAATGCCTGTCTCCACGTATCATGAGCTCCACATAGGTTGCATGAGGAAGTGGTGGCCATATTTCGACGCTGGAGTACTTCACCAGAGGGTATGGAATGTCTTGCCAGTCGCCAAATGAATACCCGGAGTTTTGAAGGGACTTGAACTCTCCATAGTGATTTCCACTCATCGCTCTCTGTCTCCACATGCGATGAACTCTCACGCCCTTCCAGCCAGCCCTCTCTATTGTACTTTGTTCGGACTAACATCCGATATGCCGAGCCAACTGAGAAGAAACCTCGCGTCTCCTCATACCAGGCCCAAAAGTCGTCGACCTTTCTTGTGCAAAGTGGTATTTTGAGGATTGCTGCAGCGTCAAAAAGTGTGAATACCGATCGAACAACTCCCTCCTTCCATGTCGCCGTGGATTGCTCAATCAACTCAGTTACTCTTTGTGGAGGGTCCTGTACTAAAGAAGTGATTGGTCTTTTGTAGCTCGCCCGCGGGATCCAGTTATGGTCCCAAATTAGTGGTTTCACCATCTCCTATCCTCCTTACAATTCCCTGTGCCATAATGTCTCTCCCATCCATGATGGCTCTCCATATTTGTGAAGGGTGGGTTCCCAATTCAGCATCAAGACGTGAACAGTTAGGGAAATAAACAGCTTTCAGGATGCATGCACTTAACGAATCTAGTTCCATCAATAGCCTCCGTGATTGCCTTGCCAAGAGGGCAAGATTAAAGAGCTCTAGATCCCTGAATCCAAGGCAGCCCATATGCTTCGGTCTAGTCATGACATCCCATGCAACCCATGCAGATTTTCATCTCCCTCTCTTACTTCCCCACCAGAACTGACGTATGATGGTTGAAACACTTTCACATAGACCTCTCGGGAGGCTGAAGCAAGACATCGGAAAAACAGGGATTGCTTGAGCTACTAACTTTATCAGAATCTCCTTACCAGCAGCAGACAGAAGTTTTCCCATCCAGGCTTTAACCTTCTCCCACGCTCTGTCCCTTAGATACTTAAAAGTCCCATTTTTAGAATGACCAATCTCGGTTGGCATCCCCAAATATCGATCACTGAGCGATTCATTCTATACTTGTAATTTGGTTTTCACCCCTTCTCTTACTATCTGTGGGCACCCTTTGCTGAAGAAGATAGACGATTTTGCATTGTTAATTTTCTGCCCCGATGCCATACAGTACTTATCCAGTAGGTTTGAGACCTCTTCTGCACCCTCCACACTAGCCTTGAAAAGCAATAGGCTGTCATCAGCAAATAAAAGGTGATTCAGCGGCGGAGCCGCGGGAGCCACCTTAATACCTTCCAACAATGATGACCGAGAACTGGATTTCAGGAGGCATGAAAGGCCCTCTGCTGCAATCAAGAAAAGGTAAGGGGAGATAGGATCTCCCTGCTGGATTCCTCTGGATAGATGAAAACTTTCAAGCTTCTCACCATTAAAGAGCACTGAAAAAGAAACAGATGAGACCATAGTCATAATTGTATCAATCCATACCTGGGCGAATCCCAACTTGCTCATAATGGCCCTAAGATAATCCCACTCCAGCCTATTGTAGGCTTTCATCATATCCAACTTAAGAGCACAAAAACTATTGTTCTTTGACTTGTTTCGCTTCATAAAGTGTAGACATTCATAAGCACAAATTATATTATCTGTAATCAACCTTCCGGGGACAAAAGCAGACTATTCCCTGGAGATAATATCTGGGAGTATTTGCTTTAATCTGTTTGCTATCACCTTCGAAGCTATCTTGTAGAGGATGTTGCATAAACTGATAGGTCTGAACTGCGAGAGCAAAGTAGGGTTAGTAACCTTTGGTATTAGAAAAAGGATTGTGTCGTTTATGCATTCTGGGCTCTCCTCCCCTCTAACAATCCCGAGCACAATGTTGGTCACATCATCCCCACACACCTCCCAGTGCTTATGATAAAACTGGGCCGGGAACCCATCCGGCCCCGGCGTTTTAGTGGGAAACATCTGAAACAATGCGTTCTTAACCTCCTCCTTAGTGTAAGGAGCACATAAAACTGCGTTCAGGGCGGCTGTAACTTTACATGGAACATGAGCAACAACCTCGTGTAGACCCTGTACACCCTCAGATGTGTAAAGGTATTGATAGAAGGCATTTTTCATAGCCCTTAGATCCTCCTAATTATCCACCAACACACCTATGGAGTTCTCAAGGGCTTTAATCGTATTTGTTCTTTCTGCGCAGACTAGCTCGAAGGTGGAAAAATTTCGTGTTTTTATCTCCAGATGATAGCCATTTCGTGCGTGCACACTGCCTCCACATAAGCTCCTCCCGATGATATAGCTCGACCAGCCTCTCATTAATTTTCAACTCGACGTGAGATGGGCCAAGGCGCAGCGGGTCACCTTGCTCCCGGCGAACGCTTCCAAAAGACTGTTTACTTCTTCAGCATGCAAACGTCTGTTGCCTTCCTAGAGGGAATCAGACGTGGCCGCATCATGGTGTTCAAGGGATGCTAGAGGGAATCGTGTCATCCATTGGGGGTTAGCTAGCGCCCCGTCGAGCCTGCACCTGGTATAAGTGCCCCCCGTCACTTTCTTCTCAAAGGTTCAGAACCTGCCTTTGTAGCCAATGTCCATTAGCATGCAAACGTCTGTTGCCTTCCTAAATGCTTGAATTTGTGCATTGCTATGCTGACCTATTCCCACATGTTCATTCGCACGTAGAACTTCGTTGAAATCGCCAATACACAGCCAAGGGAGAGAGCTCAAAGTGCTAATATTCCTCAAAACCGTCCAAGTTTGATGTCTTAGATGGGTTTGGGTCTCGCCATAAACACACGTCAAACGCCAGATCTCTTGCCCATGCTCCTCAACAGAATATCCAAATGATAACATGAGTATCCCAAGATTTCAACTATTATTTCATCATTCCAAAAAAGCCCTATTCCACCACTTCTACTTGACTATCAACTGCATAAGCTTTATCGAAACCCAAAGTACCAGCTAAAGATTCGACCCTCGCTCCATCTATCTGTGTCTCAACAATGCACAGGAGGGAAGAGGCAAATTTCTTCGCGAGTTCGCGAAGTTCATTGACCGTCGTGGCGTTGCCCGTCCCGCGACAGTTCCAGCATAGTTCATAAACGAGCTGACGCTTGTTCGGTCCACAAACATCCAGTCTGGCGCTGGGCCTACATTTGGCCCATGTCAAGGTAACATTTCAGAAGGAATGGGTGTTAACTAATTAGTACCACACTGCTCCCGAATGGGATTCCTAATCGGTTTATAAGCTCGATTCGAGAGATGGTATTCACCACTTGGAATGGGTGGTTCGCTATCTTAAAAAAAAGTCAACAACTGATAAATTGTTATGGGTACGTGTGGCAAGTCATGTTCAGAGTGATTCCTTTGACTGAGCTTGGCAAGTCCATGTCCATTGCACACCGACACGGTGTGCGTAAGCTTTTTTTTTCCTCTTTGTTTGCCATTTTATTTCAGCAGTCAAAATACTCAAATACATTAAATTCAATGCATGGCTTTGCAGATGTTTTTGAATTACCAGAAAAAACATGAATACATGTACATTTTTTTAAATATTTTTTCTCTCAGTTTACTTCTATTTCATCGTTCGAGAGTACTCGTATAGGGCAACTTCTGAAGATGTTTCCGAGTTATTGGAAAGAACAAGAATACGTGTAGTAGATGTTTTTGAATTATCGGAAAGAACATAAAATCCAGGAGTACGTAAAATTTCACTCAAACGGATGATCGTTGATATATCGCACGTAGGAACTAAGGAACCCAAGGAACCCATACGTCACGTGCTGCCAACAAACAATGAATTTTCCATCGCAAAGAAAAACAATAATTTTTATAGATGACCGTGGTTATAAAACACAAAGATCCTGGTCTCTACATCTAGGCGATGCATACAACCACTTTATTAATTATTCACAAAGACCTTATAAAGTAACTAGAAGAACGCCCGTGCGTTGCAATGGGGCCACATTCATTTTAAGAGTTCAATATTAATATTTTCATACATATCAAGTGACATTGGCGACTTTTTTTACCATCAAATCCTCACACACACCCCTCCCTCTTCCTCACTCTCTCTCCCCCTCTCCCTCCCTCTCTCTCTCTAACACACACATATCCATCTTATTGGGTACGGGACCATAATTCATCTATTTCACACACACGCTAGTACATAACAATATGAATTATGTGTATTATATTTGCCATCACAACTGAGGAAATTAATTTCATGTAAATCGGCCAGCCACAGCTCCAAGAATACGCGGAGGAGGTGGCCCTAGTCGGCGTCGGCATCGTCCGGCGCGGGCCACGGGCTCGCTTCCAAGTGCGTCTGCGCGTCGGCCACCCACGTCGGGTCCTTCAAGTGTCGCTTCCACCACACCAACTTCCAGGGCCACGGCCACGGCCAGGGCCAGGGAAGCCGCCCTTCTTCGCCCCCTTTACCGGACGCGGCCAACGCGGTGCCGCGGCACCCGGCCTCGCCGTCCTCGTCCTCCGGCACCGTCGCGACCTAGTGACGCAGCCCAAGCATCGGCCTCGAGAATCAAGAACACTCAACAACGAAGAGGGAAAGGAAGATCATATACATGTCATAAGAAAGAGAGTTTATTTACTGCTCCCTCGATGTATTGTTTCCTTTGTTTGGAGATTGATTACCATCCGTGAGTTAAGGTAAGGTTAATGTGATTGAGCGATTTTTCTGAAAATCAAATATTTGTTTTCTAATTAATGTGATTGAGTGATTTAAGGTAAGGTTAGTTAATTTAGATTTGATCTTTAGAGATTGTTCGTGATTGATTCTACATTACTAAATAACTTGCGCCAGTATGGAAAGTTTTGATCTGTTCAGATTTCTTTCGTTGTGTGAGAGAATGACGCGAAAATAAACCGATGAAGTGGGGGGAGGGGACGAAAAAAAATCTACGAAAAAAACCAGCGAAGGTGGGAGGAGGTAAAAAAATAATGAGAGGCGGGACGAAAAAAAAACCTGAAAGCGAGACTACCAACCGCTCCATTAGAAGTAGAGATATTGTACATTAGTATGTCTAAGTTATACTAACGCATCGACCGTGCCAGGCCTAGCTGCCTTCGACGCCACCATCCTACGCTCGTCCATCATCAAGCGCCCACCACCGAAAGCTCCATGCCGTCGTTGTGGACGTGTCAGATGCCACACCGCTCCTCCTTCGCGAACGCCACCTGCTGCCACTGTTCCACCACCTCCACCTGCAGTTCCTCTATCGAGCCCCTAAACGCCCCATGCAGCGTCTCCAAGAAGGACACGACACATACTGTGCTGCAGTCACCCAATCTGTGAAGATTTTCGGTCTTTACCCGGGCATGGTCGGGGTCTTGGTCGTCGTCATCGTCGGAATGAACGAGTCATTCAAAGTTTTTCCCGGTCCGATGTCACTTCTACCAGCCTCCTTGAACGCACCGAAGCCAACAATCGAAATCATAAAGCCATCAAGTGCCGCGGGAGAGAGCCTGCAGTGGACAATGGTGGAAGCAGTAAATGCAACCGGACGATCAGTGGTCGATCACTGTGCGTACAAGTAGGTGAGTTGCCGCAGATTTGGTTCGATCGATCATGTGAGTGACTGCGCCCCACTCCACTCTTCCTCGACCTTGAGGTCCTGTGGTAGCACAAGATTCAGGGGGTTGGTGTCAGAATATCATGGGCTAGCTGGATCGTGCTCCTGCGGTCCTGCCATTTGGGATCGATGCTCGTACACTCCGTATCGTTGATCGATCATAACGTGGTCTTGAGGGGCCGGATCATCTCGTCGTTCATTCATCCAGGCGACTCGCACACTCCCTATCCAAGGAAATTTGTCCGTTCTTGCATTGACGCTGTCACGTAGGCGCACTGCCGAATGCAGATTCCACAACACGGTGACGGTATGGAACTGTGACATCCTCCGCCAGAGAACAACCTGTGACATCCTCCGCCAGAGAACAACCTGTGACATCCTCCGCCAGAGCTATAGCAATTATTTGGGGGATGGAACTGGGGTCTCCTGGTTGCTTCCTCGCACTCACAGACACAGCCACTAAGCCAACGTTGAGTTTGTGTTATATAGCTTTGGGGCAACTTACTGTAAAGAAAATAGCTGGTTTTACACTGTTTTATGTTTTTTTTCCTTTTCTTTCACAATTTTCTTCAGTTTTATTTGCTCTTTTCGGGTTTTTTTTTTTTTTTGTCACTTTTCTATTTGCTGCTCCATTTTGGTTTTTTCATTCTTCTTCATTTGTTCTTTGATTTTACTTTTAATTTTTTATCTTCTGGTTTATTTTGTTTCTTTCTTTTTTTTTTTATTTTTTTTGTTTATTTTCATTTTTCATTCTACATTTTTATATGTCAACAATTTTTTTGTAATACATGTTTAATATTTTCCAATACAAACATTTAAAAAAATGCTGGATTAACATTTTTTAGATAGAAGATTAAATTATTTCTAATACATGGTTAACATTTTTATGGACATTTAACAATTTTCAAATGCTTTATCAATATTTTTAAAATGCAAGATTAACATTTTTTAAAGGATGGTCATTTTTTTCCATACACATTTTAAAAAATTCAAATGCTTTAGTGACATTTTTCAAATCTTGTTCAACATTTTTTCAAATGCTCAATAAACATTTTTATATACAATGATAAGAAATTCATTATTTTTAAATGCATGATCAACATTTTTATATACACATTGAACATTTTCCCAATGCTTGGTTACCATTTTTTATATACTTGTTCAACATATTTTCAATCGTTTGTGTTTTGGGGGGTTGGGCGGTGGCTTTGCGGGCATCTGGACCGCTGCCACATCCGCTTCTGACTACCCTGACCCACCAAAAAGCCCCTCCCTCGCCCGCGTCCTTTCCCGCCAGAGCAGCTGCTCGGCATTGACGCCGGTCCAGAGCGGACGTGACCTCTTACTGACGTCGGTATTGAAGCAGCTCGTTGGCCGAAAGCGCCGCCTGCAGCACGCCCGCTGCGCACTCCTCTCCGCATTGAAAGGACATATGTGCTTGCATAACTCCATTAAACCAGTGCATGTGTCGATGAACCTACTCCGGCGACCCGAGCACCACATGTATGTCCCTTTGCTGTCCTCGTCTGTCTAGGCTGGTCAATGTCGTCTATTGGCAAATCTGCCGTGAGCGATGGTGGCAATGCGTCCGGCAGGCGGAGAAATAAGCCATGTTCCCAAACGTTGACGCGACGGCACAGGGATTTGACTAGGGAATTGATGACGATGTCCCCAACAACATGTCGGTCGTGCCCCGGCGCCAAGACGAAGAAGGTGGCATGTCTACGACCATCGTCGACAATGAAGAAAAGTCGACCATGGGAGACCGCCACCGCTTGGATCCCCTAAAGGCCATGGACATCTCCTCGCTGGTTTACACGACCGATGACTTGCCCGCTTCGCGGGGGCATAGGCACGGCGACCGTCTTCCTCCCGCCCAAAAACCACCCGTGATCTATACTTCGCGATGGCAAATGGAGGCTATTTTCCCTCTCCTGCTGAAGCATATCCTTCCGGGGCTCACGACAGTCCGATGAGCGAGCTGCCGGACATAGGGAAGACATGTCGTGGGAATGTAGATCCGCTGCGGCCGGCATTAGACTAGGTTTAGCCTAGTCCGGTATAGTATAGTTAAAATTGTTGGAAATATGCCCTAGAGGCAATAATAAAATGGTTATTATTATATTTCGTTGTTCATGATAATTTTTTATTGTTCATGCTATAATTGTGTTATCCGGAAATCGTAATACATGTGTGAATTGACTAGCTCGTTGATCAAAAGATAGTCATGGTTTCCTGACTATGGACATTGGATGTCATTGATAACGGGATCACATCATTAGGAGAATGATGTGATGGACAAGACCCTATTCTAAGCATAGCTCAGTGATCGTGTAGTTCGTTTGCTGTAGCTTTTCCGAATGTCAAGTATCATTTCCTTAGACCATGAGATTGTGCAACTCCCAGATACCGTAGGAGTGCCTTGGGTGTGCCAAACGTCACAACATAATTGGGTGACTATAAAGGTACATTACAGGTATCTCCGAAAGTGTCTGTTGGGTTGGCACGAATCGAGACTGGGATTTGTCACTCCGGATGACGGAGAGGTATCTCTGGGCCCACTCGGTAATGCATCATCATAATGAGCTCAATGTGACCAAGTTATTGATCACGGGATCATGCATTACGACACGAGTAAAGTGACTTGCCGGTAATGAGATTGAACTAGGTATTGGGATACCGACGATCGAGTCTCGGGCAAGTAACGTACCGATTGACAAAGGGACTTGTATACGGATTGATTGAATCCTCGACATCGTGGTTCATCCGATGAGATCATCGTGAAGCATGTGGGATCCGACATGGGTATCTAGATCCCGCTGTTGGTTATTGACCGGAGAGGCGTCTCGGTCATGTCTGCATGTCTCCCGAACCCGTAGGGTCTACACACTTAAGGTTCAGTGACGCTAGGGTTGTAGAGATATTAGTATGCAGTAACCCGAAAGTTGTTCGGAGTCCCGGATGAGATCCCGGACATCACGAGGAGTTCCGGAATGGTCCGGAGGTAAAGATTTATATATGGGAAGTCCAGTTTTGGCCATCGGGAAGGTTTCGGGGGTTACCGGTATTGTACCGGGACCACCGGAAGGGTCCCGGGGGTCCACCGGGTGGGGCCACCTATCCCGGAGGGCCCCATGGGCTGAATTGGGTGGGGAACCAGCCCTTAGTGGTCTGGTGCGCCCCCCTTGGGCCTGCCCTGCGCCTAGGGTTGGGAAACCCTAGGGGTGGGGCGCCCCCAGTTGGCTTGGGGGGAAGCCACCCTTGGCCGCCGCCCCTTGGAGATCCATCTCCCTAGGGCCGACGCCCCCCAAGGCCCCTATATAAAGAGGGGGGAGGGAGGGCAGCCGCACCCCTTGCTCTAGGCGCCTCCCTCTCCTTCCGTAACACCTCTCCTCCCCGCTTGCGCTTGGCGAAGCCCTGCCGGGATCCTGCTGCATCCACCATCACGCCGTCGTGCTGCTGGATCTTCATCAACCTCTCCTTCCCCCTTGCTGGATCAAGAAGGAGGAGACGTCTTCCTAAATGTATGTGCGTTGAACGCGGAGGTGCCGTCCGTTCGGCACTAGGTCATCGGTGATTTGAATCACGTCGAGTACGACTCCATCAACCCCGTTCTCTTGAACGCTTCCGCACGCGATCTACAAGGGTATGTAGATGCACTCCTCTCTCCCTCATTGCTAGATGACTCCATAGATTGATCTTGGTGATGCGTAGAAAATTTTAAAAATTCTGCTACGTTCCCCAACAGTGGTATCAGAGCTAGGTCTATGCGTAGTTACTATGCACGAGTAGAACACAAAGCAGTTATGGGCGTCGATATTGTCAATTTTCTTGCCGTTACTAGTCTTATCTTGATTCGGCGGCATCGTGGGATGAAGCGGCCCGGACCGACCTTACACGTACGCTTACGTGAAACTGGTTCCCCCGACTGACATGCACTAGTTGCATAAGGTGGCTGGCGGGTGTCTGTCTCTCCCACTTTAGTCAGATCGGATTCGATGAACAGGGTCCTTATGAAGGGTAAATAGAAATTGGCAATTCACATTGTGGTTTTGGTGTAGGTAAGAAACGTTCTTGCTAGAAACCTATAGCAGCCACGTAAAAACTTGCAACAACTATTAGAGGACGTCTAACTTGTTTTTGCAGCGAGTGTTTTGTGATGTGATATGGCCAAAGGATGTGATGAATGATATATGTGATGTATGAGATGATCATGTTTTTGTAATAGGAATCACGACTTGCATGTCGATGAGTATGACAACCGGCAAGAGCCATAGGAGTTGTCTTTATTTATTTATGACCAGCGTGTCAACATAAACGTCATGTGATTACTGTACTTTATTGCTAAAGCGTTAGCCATAGTAGTAGAAGTAATAGATGACGAGAAAACTTCAAGAAGACACGATGATGGAGATCATGGTGTCATGCCGGTGACAACGATGATCATGGAGCCCCGAAGATGGAGATCAAAAGGAGCAAATGATATTGGCCATATCATGTCACTATTTGATTGCATGTGATGTTTATCATGTTTTACATCTTATTTGCTTAGAACGACGGTAGCTTAAATAAGATGATCCCTCGCAATAATTTCAAGAAAGTGCTCCCCCTAACTGTGCACCGTTGCGAAGGTTCGTTGTTTCGAAGTACCCGTGATGATCGGGTGTGATAGATTCTAACGTTCGAATACAACGGGTGTAAGCCAGATTTACACACGCAATACACTTAGGTTGACTTGACGAGCCTAGCATGTACAGACATGGTCTCGGAACACGGAAGACCGAAAGATCGAGCCTGAGTCGTATAGAAGATACGATCAACATGAAGATGTTCACCGATGTTGGCTAGTCCGTCTCACGTGATGATCGAACACGGCCTAGTTAACTCGGATCATGTTTCACTTAGATGACTGGAGGGATGTCTATCTGAGTGGGAGTTCATTGAGTAATTTGATTAGATGAACTTAATTATCATGAACTTAGTCTAAAATCTTTACAATATGTCTTGTAGATCAAATGGCCCACGTTGTCCTCAACTTCAACGCATTCCTAGAGAAAACCAAGCTGAAAGACGATGGCAGCAACTATACGGACTGGGTCCGGAACCTGAGGATCATCCTCATAGCTGCCAAGAAAGATTATGTCCTAGAAGCACCGCTAGGTGACGCACCTGTCCCACAGAACCAAGACGTTATGAACGCTTGGCAGTCACGTGCTGATGATTAGTCCCTCGTTCAGTGCAGCATGCTTCACAGCTTAGAGCTGGGGCTCCAAAAGCGTTTTGAGAGACACGGAGCATATGCGATGTTCGAAGAGCTAAAAATGGTTTTTCAAGCTCATTCCCGGGTCGAGAGATATGAAGTCTCCGACAAGTTCTTCAGCTATAAGATGGAGGAAAATAGTTCTATCAGTGAGCACATACTCAGAATGTCTGGGTTGCATAACCACTTGACTCAGCTAGGAATTAATCTCCCGGATGACGCGGTCATTGATAGAATCCTTCAGTCGCTTCCACCGAGTTACAAAAGCTTTGTGATGAACTTCAATATGCAGGGGATGGAAACGACCATTCCTGAGGTGTATTCAATGCTGAAATCAGCAGAGGTGGAAATCAAAAAGGAACATCAAGTGTTGATGGTGAATAAAACCACTAAGTTCAAGAAAGGCAAGGGTAAGAAGAACTTCAAGAAGGACGGCAAGGGAGTTGTCGCGCCCGGTAAGCAAGCTGCCGGGAAGAAGCCAAAGAATGGACCCAAACCCGAGACTAAGTGTTTTTATTGCAAGGGAAGTGGTCACTGGAAGCGGAACTGCCCCAAATACTTAGCGGACAAGAAGGCCGGCAACACTAAAGGTATATGTGATATACATGTAATTGATGTGTACCTTAACAGTACTCGTAGTAGCTCCTGGGTATTTGATACCGGTGCCGTTGCTCATATTTGTAACTCACAGCAGGAGCTGCGGAATAAACGGAGACTGGCGAAGGACGAGGTGACGATGCGCGTCGGGAATGGTTCCAAGGTCGATGTGATCGCCGTCGGCACGCTGCCTCTACATTTACCTACGGGATTAGTTTTGAACCTCAATAATTGTTATTTAGTGCCAGCTTTGAGCATGAACATTGTATCAGGATCTCGTTTAATTCGAGATGGCTACTCATTTAAATCCGAGAATAATGGTTGTTCTATTTATATGAGAGATATGTTTTATGGTCATGCTCCGATGGTGAATGGTTTATTCTTAATGAATCTCGAGCGTAATGCTACACATACTCATAGTGTGAATACCAAAAGATGTAAGGTTGATAATGATAGTCCCACATACTTGTGGCACTGCCGCCTTGGTCACATAGGTGTCAAAGGCATGAAGAAGCTCCATGCACATGGACTTTTAGAGTCTCTTGATTACGAATCATTTGACACGTGCGAACCATGCCTCATGGGTAAAATGACCAAGACTCTGTTCTCAGGAACAATGGAGCGAGCAACCAACTTATTGGAAATCATACATACTGATGTGTGCGGTCCAATGAGTGTTGAGGCTCGCGGTGGCTATCGTTATGTTCTCACCCTCACTGATGACTTGAGTAGATATGGGTATGTCTACTTAATGAAACACAAGTCTGAGACCTTTGAAAAGTTCAAGGAATTTCAGAGTGAGGTTGAGAATCAACGTGACAAGAAAATCAAGTTCTTGCGATCAGATCGTGGGGGAGAATACTTGAGTCACGAATTTGGCACACACTTAAGAAAATGTGGAATAGTTTCACAACTCACGCCGCCTGGAACACCTCAGTGTAATGGTGTGTCCGAATGTCGTAATCGCACTCTATTGGATATGGTGCGATCTATGATGTCTCTTACCGATTTACCGCTGTCATTTTGGGGCTATGCTTTAGAGACTGCCGCATTCACTTTAAATAGGGATCCGTCGAAATCCGTTGAGATGACACCGTATGAATTATGGTTTGGAAAGAAACCTAAGCTGTTGTTTCTAAAAGTTTGGGGACGCGATGCTTATGTCAAGAAACTTCAACCTGAAAAGCTCGAATCCAAGTCGGAAAAATGCGTCTTCATAGGATACCCTAAAGAAACTGTTGGGTATACTTTCTACCTCAGATCCGAAGGCAACATCTTTGTTGCCAAGAATGGGTCCTTTCTAGAGAAAGAGTTTCTCTCGAAAGAAATAAGTGGGAGGAAAGTAGAACTTGATGAAGTATTACCTCTTGAACCGCTAAAGTGGCGCAGCTCAAGAAAATGTTCCTGAGATGCCTGCACCGACTAGAGAGGAAGTTAATGATGATGATCATGAAACTTCAGATCAAGTTACTACTGAACTTCGTAGGTCCACGAGGACACGTTCCGCACCAGAGTGGTACGGCAACCCTGTCTTGGAAATCATGTTGTTAGACAACGGTGAACCTTCGAACTATGAAGAAGCGATGGCGGGCCCGGATTCCGACAAATGGCTGGAAGCCATGAAATCTGAGATAGGATCCATGTATGAAAACGAAGTATGGACTTTGACTGACTTGCCCGATGATCGGCGAGCCATAGAAAATAAATGGATCTTTAAGAAGAAGACAAACGCGGATGGTAATGTGACCATCTATAAAGCTCGGCTTGTCGCTAAGGGTTATCGACAAGTTCAAGGGGTTGACTACGATGAGACTTTCGCACCCGTAGCGAAGCTGAAGTCCGTCCGAATCATGTTAGCAATTGCCGCATTCTATGATTATGAGATATGGCAAATGGACGTCAAAACGGCATTCCTTAATGGTTTCCTTAAGGAAGAATTGTATATGATGCAGCCAGAAGGTTTTGTCGATCCTAAGAATGCTGACAAGGTGTGCAAGCTCCAACGCTCGATTTATGGGCTGGTGCAAGCAACTCGGAGTTGGAACATTCGTTTTGATGAGATGATCAAAGCGTTTGGGTTTATGCAGACTTATGAAGAAGCCTGCATTTACAAGAAAGTGAGTGGGAGCTCTGTAGCATTTCTCATATTGTATGTGGATGACATACTGTTGATGAGAAATGATATAGAATTCTTGGAAAGCATAAAGGCCTACTTGAACAAGTGTTTTTCAATGAAGGACCTTGGAGAAGCTGCTTATATATTAGGCATCAAGATCTATAGAGATAGATCGAGACGCCTCATTGGTCTTTCACAGAGTACATACCTTGACAAGATATTGAAGAAGTTCAAAATGGATCAGTCAAAGAAGGGGTTCTTGCCTGTATTGCAAGGTACGAGATTGAGCACGGCTCAATGCCCACCCACGGCAGAAGATAGAGAAAAGATGAGTGTCGTCCCCTATGCCTCGGCCATAGGGTCTATCATGTATGCTATGCTGTGTACCAGACCTGATATAAACCTTGCCGTAAGTTTGGTAGGAAGGTACCAAAGTAATCCTGGCATGGAACACTAGACAGCGGTCAAGAACATCCTGAAGTACCTGAAAAGGACTAAGGACATGTTTCTCGTGTATGGAGGTGATGAAGAGCTCGTCGTAAAGGGTTACGTCGATGCTAGCTTCGACACAGATCTGGATGACTCTAAGTCACAAACCATATACGTGTATATTTTGAATGGTGGGGCACTAAGCTGGTGCAGTTGCAAGCAAAGCGTTATGGCGGGATTTACATATGAAGCGGAGTACATGGCAGCCTCGGAGGCAGCACAAGAAGCAGTCTGGGTGAAGGAGTTCATTACCGACCTAGGAGTCATACCCAATGCGTCGGGCCCAATGACTCTCTTATGTGACAACACTGGAGCTATTGCCCTTGCCACGGAGCCCAGGTTTCACAGGAAGACCGGGCATATCAAGCGTCGCTTCAACTCCATTCGTGAAAGTGTTCAAAATGGAGACATAGAGATTTGTAAAATACATACAGACCTGAATGTAGCAGATCCGTTGACTAAACCTCTCCCTAGAGCAAAACCTAATCAACACCAGAACTGCATGGGTGTTCGATTCATCACAATGTAACTAGAATATTGACTCTAGTGCAAGTGGGAGACTGTTGGAAATATGCCTATTGACTCTAGGCAATAATAAAATGGTTATTATTATATTTCTTTGTTCATCATAATTGTCTATTGTTCATGCTATAATTGTGTTATCCGGAAATCGTAATACATGTGTGAATATATAGACCACAATGTGTCCCTAGTGAGCCTCTAGTTGACTAGCTCGTTGATCAACTGATAGTCATGGTTTCCTGGCTATGGACATGGGGATGTCATTGATAACGGAATCACATCATTAGGAGAATGATGTGATGGACAAGACCCAATCCTAAGCATAGCTCAAAGATCGTGTAGTTCGTTTGCTGTAGCTTTTCCGAATGTCAAGTATCATTTCCTTAGACCATGAGATTGTGCAACTCCCAGATACCGTAGGAGTGCCTTGGGTGTGCCAAACGTCACAACGTAATTGGGTGACTATAAAGGTACATTACAGGTATCTCCGAAAGTGTCTGTTGGGTTGGCACGAATCGAGACTGGGATTTGTCACTCCGGATGACGGAGAGGTATCTCTGGGCCCACTCGGTAATGCATCATCATAATGAGCTCAATGTGACCAAGTTGTTGATCACGGGATCATGCATTACGGCACGAGTAAAGTGACTTGCCGGTAACGAGATTGAACTAGGTATTGGGATACCGACGATCGAGTCTCGGGCAAGTAACGTACCGATTGACAAAGGGAATTGTATATGGATTGATTGAATCCTCGACATCATGGTTCATCCGATGAGATCATCGTGGAGCATGTGGGAGCCAACATGGGTATCCAGATCCCATTGTTGGTTATTGACCGGAGAGACGTCTCGGTCATGTTTGCATGTCTCCCGAACCCGTAGGGTCTACACACTTAAGGTTCGGTGACGCTAGGGTTGTAGAGATATTAGTATGCAGTAACCCGAAAGTTGTTCAGAGTCCCGGATGAGATCCCGGACGTCACGAGGAGTTCCGGAATGGTCCGGAGGTAAAGATTTATATATGGAAAGTCCAGTTTTGACCATCGGGAAGGTTTCGGGGGTTACCGGTATTATATCAGGACCACCGGAAGGGTTCCGAGGGTCCATCAGGTGGGGCCACCTACCCCGGAGGGCCCCATGGACTGAATTGGGAGGGGAACCAGCCCTTAGTGGGCTGGTGCGCCCCCCTTGGGCCTGCCTTGCGCCTAGGGTTGGGAAACCCTAGGGGTGGGGCGCCCCCCACTTGGCTTGGGGGGGAAGCCACCCTTGGCCGCTGCCCCCTTGGTGATCCATCTCCCTAGGGCCGCCCCCCAAGGCCCCTATATAAAGAGGGGGGAAGGGAGGGCAGCCGCACCCCTTGCTCTAGGCGCCTCCCTCTCCTTCTGTAACACCTCTCCTCCCCGCTTGCGCTTGGCGAAACCCTGCCGGGATCCTACTGCATCCACCACCACGCCGTCGTGTTGCTGGATCTTCATCAACCTTTCCTTCCCCCTTGCTGGATCAAGAAGAAGGAGACGTCTTCCTAACCGTACGTGTGTTGAAAGCGGAGGTGCCGTCCGTTCGGCACTAGGTCATCGGTGATTTGAATCACGTCGAGTACGACTCCATCAACCCCGTTCTCTTGAACGCTTCCGCGCGCGATCTATAAGGGTATGTAGATGCACTCCTCTCTCCCTCGTTGCTAGATGACTCCATAGATTGATCTTGGTGATGCGTAGAAAATTTTAAAAATTCTGCTACGTTCCTCAATAATAATATGTTTGAAATGTAAATATTTTTGTTCGATTTGTATGAAAATCATCCGATTTACATGTAATTTGTGTGTGTGGTTAGTTGAAACCCGCCTTGAAATATTTGCGAATAGTTTTGGTTGGTCAGCTCCCACATTGGTTCCTCGGTCCGTGAACAAATGAGGTGTCCGATTTACGGGTGAGACATCCTTACAGCCCGGAAAAAAATGTGCAACCCATGAAGCAAAAAGGTGTCCAGCAGTTCTGACTGATGTACTACCATTTGACTCCATTCAGCAAAAATGGAAGATGCCACATGCCTTACGCAAGAGAAAGAGATGCGCAGCAGCGCTGCTGCTGCCGATCGACCAGTTTACTTTATATCAGTGATCGTTAGAATAAATCCAAGGCCATATTGTCGATCTTCTAAAAACCAAACAATCATACGAGTACAACATCAAAATTTATTAACGAGGTTCATCATCATGGCTACATCCCCAGGACTTGACTACGGGCATTCCTTCCCGTGACACCGTCACAATACCGCACACCGACCACTCGGGCGTCAGCACACGCCGCCGGCTCTCCCTTGCGCGCCTGTGCTATTATGTTGGCATAGGTTACATCGTGTGTCTATCCCGCTATATATAAGAGGCCTAGAATACAAGTGTCCTATTAGGACACGACTCTACATCCTATGTAAACACAATACAACTTCTAGTCCAACTGTAACCTATTTTGTACACAATATTCGACACAACTCTAACAAACTCTACCTTGGCGAATATTCTCCACCACCTTGAATTCGTCAATATGTCAAACTTTCATGTACATTGGACTTGAGCTTATCCCATGAGTACCGTTGCTACTCCAAAGACTCCATGTGACTCCACCACTTGTATTACCTTCTTTTTCTGACCACAGTCAACACTCGAGCAAAATTAAGTTCCTCTTTACTCTAGTCTGTGCTCCCAACTTTCAGAATATCCGTCAACATCATCACACATCAATCATGACCTGCGTGAAAGTGAACAATTCACATATTGGGTGTCACACATAAGAGTTACCTGAACTCAACATCACCACTCCTTTCTTGACCGCCTGTCTGATACTTGAAGGAATTTCACCGTTGCTTGTAGTCATCCCGAGTCAAATTCGCAGTTGTCTCACCATATGTATGACCACCAGAGCCCTGGCCTGTCTTCATGTCCCGTGCGTACCGCACGCCTCGCCGCTATTACCGCGTCGAGCCTCCGCTGTCCTGATTGAGTCTCAAGGGTCGCGAACCCACACCACTCAACCCCCACTGCAGAGTACCACCGATCATTATCGACCGATGACGAGTTTCACGCTTCCATCAGACCACTGGGCTCCAGTCCGAACTACGTGTCACTTGCTTTTTTCCCGCTGAATAGGCTTTGACTCTCTGAGCTCTTACGTCGTAGCCCCTCAATCCAGTTCCACCTTCAACATGACTCCATGGTAGATGATCAGTCCACCCCTGCGCCTCATCGACTTCAAGCTCCGTGTATACACCATCTTGAATCAATCCCGCGCCATAGTCTTGTCGAAGCCGCACAGGCCTCGGGCATGTGCACCACGTGTTTCCACGCCTCAGAAGTCGGTCACCATCAGCATCATGCTCCTATGTCGCCGTCGCCGATCCCGCACCGTCTTCTGTACCAACCGACTTGCGTCGATCCGTCGGACTATCTAGTCTGACCCAGCCGAACTCGTTCGACTGCATGACACGCTCGAGGCCCCAAATCGTTTTCCAAGAATTTCCATCCATCACATGATAATTCCATCTTAGCTGACATGACACCCCCCAACGCCTTCAAGCATCTTCTGTGCCAACAAATCTTTCATCCTTGTCTATCATAACCCGAGGTTTTCAGTTCCGTTGAACTTCTGCACCTCAAACCTGGTACCCGATGGCGCCACAGTTCTTTGTACGGCTGACCTTGCGAAAAATTATCCAAGCTTTCCTCATGTGATGCCCAAGTACACAAGCAAAACCTGACGTGGTACACCCTCGCGCACTAATAGCAAATCCCAACCAAAGAACAAAAAATCTTCTAGTCTTCACGTGAAGCAGCTCCTGGCTCAATTCCCGATGCTAGCAATTGCTTTCCTGCCAATTCTCAACTTTCCTGATGTACGTGTATCACTATACGGAACTTTCCGCTAGATTTGGCCTGCCTCCTTGTCTTGTCACGAGGCTGCCTGCTGCTGTTTTTATACTGCACCACAGGTACACTCCTCGCAGAGACACGTGTTCTCCCTGGACTCGGTCCGGTTTTGTTTTCCAAACAAATCTCGTATGAACTCCTAGCTCGCACCGTATGCATCGAACTTGCACGGCTCCTCAGCAATCAAGGGCCTTGGGACACCTCTGGCACGTGCACCTGGGTCGCGTCGCTGCTGCCGCAACTCGCGTACGCCGCCTGACGCTCGCCCGATCGATCCACCCGATCGACCGCCGCACGTCTCGACTGCTTGCATGCCCATCCGATTTCCGCTACTCCCCGTGATTGCTCATCGCTTTGACGTCTATTAATCAATCAACGGATTACATTCCTTCCTTACACAAGTCATAAGAAAGGTGGAAATATAATTTATCCATAAACAACGTTTTCTAGAAGAATTACATTGCTTTGCACACAAATGCGCCAATTCATTCACCTCCCTCGATATGAATTCCAGACGAAAATCATCAAAATTCCCGCTTAGCTCTTGTATTTCATTCAGAGTGGTAGCTATCTCCGAGCGATCAACACTTAGAGAACCCCACTGTTTCACCACTATTTGTGCATCAGTTTCAATGATTACCCTCCTGAACCCCAAATCAGAAGCTAGCCGTACACCATCTCTTACTGCAAATGCTTCCATAGCCATAGCTGACATCCCAGTTTCATACCAGAGTGCTTGTGCGCGGATGAGCCTTCCTTCATGGTTGCGAACCCCCAGGCCAGTTCCTCCCTGGTGTGTATGTTTGTCGAAGCAAGCATCCACATTAATCTTGAGAAAAGGTTCCTCTGGTGGTTTCCAACTCTGTACTTCCTTGGCCTGTTTAACTGCTTGTTGCTTGCCCGTTTCAGCAAGATCTACAGCAGAGTCCATAGCTCATTTAACAGCCTGCAACATTGAACGAGTACTCTCGCCGTGCGTCCGTGCGTTTCTCTCAGTCCATACTGCCCATGATCCGCATAAAATGATGCAAGCATCCGACTGTTTCACCATGAAACCTTCAACTATATCCATCGCCCAGGTCTCCGGATGTAGTGCAGGCAGCTTGACGGATGTGGCATGTTTGATCTCTTGCCAGAAAAGCCTTGCCCAAGTGCAATCGAACAATGCATGCCTTATGGATTCCTCCTGTCCGCATGCATCACAGAAACTGATTGGTTTGATATGCCTGCTGCATAAGACCCCCTTTGTCGGAATGAATCCCTTAACAACACGCCACCAAAAATTACGGACTTTGGGGGGCACCTGTAGTCGCCATAGTTTCTTCCAGAACAACTTGTTAGGTCCCTCTGACGATGCAGGCACCTCATTATTCCTTCGCGCTGAAACCAACAACTTGTACACTGATCTCACCGAGAAATTACCCAATCTATCTGGGTGCCACGCCCAAAAATCCTCATAAGCCCTACCAAGAGGAATCCTCGCAATCATGGACACATCCGGTTCCACAAAGTTTTCAGCCAGCTTCTCCATGTCCCATTTCCCTGTGTCCAAGTCCATTAGCTCCTCTACAAGTGTTACTGAAGCGGTTGGAAGTCTGACAATTGGTTGTTTGCTATAGCTTTCCGGTACCCACGGGTCGTCCCAAATTCTTATCGAACTTCCATCACCCACTCTTTTTATTATTCCCTTACGAAGTGCCTCCCTGCCATGCAAAATGGCTCTCCATGTATGAGAGGAATTACGTTTTTCCTCGCTTCCATAAAATTGCAGTCATGGAAGTATTTTCCCTTGAGTACTCTTGCACACAAGGAATCTGGATTTGTTAATAACCTCCAACCTTGTTTCGCCAGCATCGCTTGGTTGAAGAGTTGAATGTCTCTAAAACCCATGCCACCTTCACTCTTTGGTACTGCTATATCAATCCACTTCTTCCAATGCATCTTCCGTTTTTCCTCGTCACCTCCCCACCAATACCGAGCCAAAATATTAGTTATCTTTTTGCACATATTTTTTGATAACCGAAAATAGCTCATAGAAAAGGTTGGAATTGCTTGATAGACTACTTTCACTTGGACTTCCCTCCCTGCACTATTTAGCAATTGTGGAATCCAGCCATTACACAATTTCTTGAGTGAAGTAATGATACCTTCGATTTGTGCATCGGTCGATTTACCCAACGCCGTTGGGAGTCCTAAATATTTTTCCATTAGGGCTTCAGTTGCTATACCCGAAGCATTATGCACACTTTGTTTCCTGTCAGCCTCACAGTTAGCACTGAAGAAAATAGCTGACTTTGCTCTGTTCACGAGCTGACCTGAACCGCGGTGGTATCTTTCCAGAATGTTGTTGGGGAACGTTGCAGAAAACAAAAATTTTCCTACGGTTTCACCAAGATCCATCTAGGAGTTCATCTAGCAACGAGTGATTAGATGCATCTACATACCTTTGTAGATCGCGAGCGGAAGCGTTCAAAGAACGGGGATGAGGTAGTCGTACACGACGTGATCCAAATCACCGGAGATCCTAGCACCGAACGGACGGCACCTCCGCGTTCAACACACGTACGGAACAGTCACGTCTCCTCCTTCTTGATCCAGCAAGGGGAGAGGAGAGGTTGAGGGAGATGGCACCAGCAGCAGCACGACGGCGTGGTGTTGATGGAGCTGCAGTACTCCGGCAGGGCTTCGCCAAGCGCTATGGAGGAGGAGGTGTTGGAGAGGGAGAAGGAGGCAACCAAAGGCGTGGGATGAAAGCCCTCCTTCCCCCACTATATATAGGAGGGCCAAGGGGGGGCGCCGGCCCTAGGAGATCCAATCTCCTAGGGTGGGGCGGCGGCCAAGGGGGTTCCCCTCCCCCCCAAGGCACCTAGGAGGTGCCTTCCCCTCCTAGGACTCTTTCCCCTTGTAACCCTAGGCGCATGGGCCTCTTGGGGCTGGTGCCCTTGGCCCATGTAGGCCAAGGCGCACCCCCTACAGCCCATGTGGCCCCCCGGGACAGGTGGCCCCACCCGGTGGGCCCCCGGGACCCTTCCGGTGGTCCCGGTACAATACCGATAACCCCGAAACTTATCCCGATGGCCGAAACAGGACTTCCCATATATAAATCTTTACCTCCGGACCATTCCGGAACTCCTCGTGACGTCCGGGATCTCATCCGGGACTCCGAACAACATTCGGGTTACTGCATATACATATCCCTACAACCCTAGCGTCACCGAACCTTAAGTGTGTAGACCCTACGGGTTCGGGAGACATGCAGACATGACCGAGACGACTCTCCGGTCAATAACCAACAGCGGGATCTGGATACCCATGTTGGCTCCCACATGCTCCACGATGATCTCATCGGATGAACCACGATGTCGAGGATTCAATCAACCCCGTATGCAATTCCCTTTGTCAATCGGTATGTTACTTGCCCGAGATTTGATCGTCGGTATCCCAATACCTCGTTCAATCTCGTTACCGGCAAGTCACTTTACTCGTACCGTAATGCATGATCCCGTGACCAGACACTTGGTCACTTTGAGCTCATTATGATGATGCATTACCGAGTGGGCCCAGTGATACCTCTCCGTCATACGGAGTGACAAATCCCAGTCTCGACCCGTGTCAACCCAACAGACACTTTCGAAGATACCTGTAGTGCACCTTTATAGTCACCCAGTTACGTTGTGACGTTTGGTACACCCAAAGCACTCCTACGGTATCCGGGAGTTACACGATCTCATGGTCAAAGGAAAAGATACTTGACATTGGAAAAGCTCTAGCAAACGAACTACACGATCTTGCGCTATGCTTAGGATTGGGTCTTGTCCATCACATCATTCTCCTAATGATGTGATCCCGTTATCAATGACATCCAATGTCCATAGCCAGGAAACCATGACTATCTGTTGATCAACGAGCTAGTCAACTTGAGGCTTACTAGGGACATGTTGGTGTCTGTTATTCACACATGTATTACGATTTCCGGATAATACAATTATAGCATGAATAAAGACAATTATCATGAACAAAGAAATATAATAATAATGCTTTTATTATTGCCTCTAGGGCATATTTCCAACAGTCTCCCACTTGCACTAGAGTCAATAATCTAGTTACATTGTGATGAATCGAACACCCATGGAATTCTGGTGTTGATCATGTTTTTCCCTAGGGAGAGGTTTAGTCAATGGATCTGCTACATTCAGGTCCGTATGTACTTTACAAATCTCTATGTCTCCATCTTGAACATTTTCACGAATGGAGTTGAAGCGACGCTTGATGTGCCTTGTCTTCTTGTGAAACCTGGGCTCCTTGGCAAGTGCAATAGCTCCAGTGTTGTCACAGAAGAGTTTGATTGGCCCCGACGCATTGGGTATGACTCCTAGGTCGGTGATGAACTCCTTCACCCATATTGCTTCATGTGCTGCCTCCGAGGCTGCCATGTACTCCGCTTCACATGTAGATCCCGCCACGACGCTCTGCTTGCAGCTGCACCAGCTCACTGCTCCACCATTCAACATATACACGTATCCGGTTTGTGACTTAGAGTCATCCAGATCTGTGTGGAAGCTAGCGTCGACGTAACCCTTTACGACGAGCTCTTCGTCACCTCCATAAACGAGAAACATGTCATTTGTCCTTTTCAGGTACTTCAGGATATTCTTAACCGCTGTCCAGTGTTCCTTGCCGGGATTACTTTGGTACCTTCCTACCAAACTTACGGCAAGGTTTACATCAGGTCTGGTACACAGCATGGCATACATAATAGATCCTATGGCTGAAGCATAGGGGATGACACTCATCTCTTCTTTATCTTTTGCCGTGGTCGGACATTGAGCTGAGCTCAATTTCATACCTTGCAAAACAGGCAAGAACCCTTTCTTGGACTGATCAATTTTGAACTTCTTCAAAATCTTATCAAGGTATGTGCTTTGTGAAAGACCTATGAGGCGTCTCGATCTATCCCTATAGATCTTGATGCCTAATATATAAGCAGCGTCTCCAAGGTCCTTCATTGAAAAACTCTTATTCAAGTAGGCCTTAATGCTGTCCAAGAGTTCTATATCATTTCCCATCACAAGTATGTCATCTACATATAATATGAGAAATGCTACAGAGCTCCCACTCACTTTCTTGTAAACACAGGCTTCTCGATAAGTCTGCGTAAACCCAAACGCTTTGATCATCTCATCAAAGCGAATGTTCCAACTCCGAGATGCTTGCACCAGCCCATAAATCGAGCGTTGGAGCTTGCACACCTTGTCAGCATTCTTAGGATCGACAAAACCTTCCGGCTGCATCATATACAATTCTTCCTTAAGGAAACCATTAAGGAATGCCGTTTTGACGTCCATTTGCCATTTTTCATAATCATAGAATGCGGCAATTGCTAACATAATTCGGACGGACTTCAGCTTCGCTACCGTTGAGAAAGTCTCATCGTAGTCAACCCCTTGAACTTGTCGATAACCCTTAGCGACAAGCCGAGCTTTATAGATGGTCACATTACCATCCGCGTCTGTCTTCTTCTTAAAGATCCATTTATTTTCTATGGCTCGCCGTTCAACGGGCAAGTCAGTCAAAGTCCATACTTCGTTTTCATACATGGATCCTATCTCGGATTTCATGGCTTCTAGCCATTTGTCGGAATCCGGGCCCGCCATCGCTTCTTCATAGTTCGAAGGTTTACCGTTGTCTAACAACATGATTTCCAAGACAGGGTTGCCGTACCACTCTGGTGCGGAACGTGTCCTTGTGGACCTTCGAATTTCAGTAGGAGCTTGATCAGAAGTATCTTGATCATCATCATTAACTTCCTCTCTAGTCAGTGCAGGCACCTCAGGAACATTTTCTTAAGTTGTGCCCTTTTCCGGTTCAAGAGGTAATACTTCATCAAGTTCTACTTTCCTCCCACTTACTTCTTTCGAGAGAAACTCTTTCTCCAGAAAGATTCCGTTCTTGGCAACAAAGATCTTGCCTTCGGATCTTAGGTAGAAGGTATACCCAATGGTTTCCTTAGGGTATCCTATGAAGACGCATTTTTCCGACTTGGGTTCGAGCTTTTCAGGTTGAAGTTTCTTGACATAAGCATCGCATCCCCAAACTTTTAGAAACGACAGCTTAGGTTTCTTCCCAAACCATAATTCATACGGTGTCGTCTCAACGGATTTCGACGGAGCCCTATTTAAAGTGAATGCGACAGTCTCTAAAGCATAGCCCCAAAAAGATAGCGGTAAATCGGTAAGAGACATCATAGATCGCACCATATCTAATAGAGTGCGATTACGACATTCGGACACACCATTACGCTGAGGTGTTCCAGGCGGCGTGAGTTGTGAAACTATTCCACATTTTCTTAAGTGTGTGCCAAATTCGTGACTCAAGTATTCTCCTCCACGATCTGATCGTAGGAACTTGATTTTCCTGTCACGTTGACTCTCAACCTCACTCTGAAATTCCTTGAACTTTTCAAAGGTTTCAGACTTGTGTTTCATTAAGTAGACATACCCATATCTACTTAAGTCATCAGTGAGGGTGAGAACATAACGATAGCCACCGCGAGCCTCAACACTCATTGGACCGCACACATCAGTATGTATGATTTCCAATAAGTTGGTTGCTCGCTCCATTGTTCCTGAGAACGGAGTCTTGGTCATCTTACCCATGAGGCATGGTTCGCACGTGTCAAATGATTCGTAATCAAGAGACTCTAAAAGTCCATCAACATGGAGCTTCTTCATGCGTTTGACACCTATGTGACCAAGGCGGCAGTGCCACAAGTATGTGGGACTATCATTATCAATCTTACATCTTTTGGTACTCACACTATGAATATGTGTAGCATTACGCTCGAGATTCATTAAGAATAAACCATTCACCATCTGAGCATGACCATAAAACATCTCTCTCATATAAATAGAACAACCATTATTCTCGGATTTAAATGAGTAGCCATCTCGTATTAAACGAGATCCTGATACAATGTTCATGCTCAAACTTGGCACTAAATAACAATTATTGAGGTTTATAACTAATCCCGTAGGTAAGTGTAGAGGTAGCATGCCGACGGCGATCACATCGACCTTGGAACCATTCCCGACGCGCATCGTCACCTCGTCCTTCGCCAGTTTCCGTTTATTCCGCAGCTCCTGCTGTGAGTTACAAATATGAGCAACGGCACCGGTATCAAATACCCAGGAGTTACTACGAGTACTGTTAAGGTACACATCAATTACATGTATATCAAATATACCTTTGGTGTTGCCGGCCTTCTTGTCTGCTAAGTATTTGGGGCAGTTCCGTTTCCAGTGACCCTTCCCTTTGCAATAAAAGCACTCCGTCTCAGGCTTGGGTCCATTCTTTGACTTCTTCACGGCAGCTTTCTTGCCAGGCGCGGCAACTTCCTTGCCGTCCTTCTTGGAGTTCTTTTTACCCTTGCCCTTCTTGAACTTAGTGGTTTTATTGACCATCAACACTTGATGTTCCTTCTTGACTTCTACCTCTGCTGATTTCAGCATAGCAAATACTTCAGGAATGGTCTTTTCCATCCCCTGCATATTGAAGTTCATCACAAAGCTCTTGTAGCTTGGTGGAAGCGACTGGAGGATTCTGTCAATGACCGCATCATCCGGGAGATTAACTCCCAGCTGAGTCAAGCGGTTATGTAACCCAGACATAGTGAGTATGTGCTCACTGACAGAACTATTTTCCTCCATCTTACAGCTGAAGAACTTGTCGGAGACCTCATATCTCTCGATTCGGGCATGAGCTTGGAAAACCATTTTCAGCTCTTCGAACATCTCATATGCTCCATGTCTCTCAAAACGCTTTTGGAGCCCCGGCTCTAAGCTGTAAAGCATGCCGCACTGAACGAGGGAGTAGTCATCAGCACGTGTCTGCCAAGCGTTCATAACGTCTTGGTTCTGTGGGACCGGTGGATCACCTAGCGGTGCTTGTAGGACATAATCTTTCTTGGCAGCTATGAGGATGATCCTCAGGTTCCGGACCCAGTCCTTATAGTTGCTGCCATCGTCTTTCAGCTTGGTTTTCTCTAGGAACGCGTTGAAGTTGAGGACTACGTTGGCCATTTGATCTACAAGACATATTGTAAAGATTTTAGACTAAGTTCATGATAATTAAGTTCATCAAATTATTAATGAACGCCCACTCAGATTAGACATCCCTCTAGTCATCTAAGTGTTACACGATCCGAGTCGACTAGGCCGTGTCCGATCGTCACGTGAGACGGACTAGTCATCGTCGGTGAACATCTTCATGTTGATCGTATCTTCCATACGACTCGTGTTCGACCTTTCGGTCTCCGTGTTCCGAGGCCATGTCTGTACATGCTAGGCTCGTCAAGTTAACCCTAAGTGTTTTGCATGTGTAAAACTGTCTTACACCCGTTGTATGTGAACGTAAGGATCTATCACACCCGATCATCACGTGGTGCTTCGAAACGACGAACTTTAGCAACGGTGCACAGTTAGGGGAGAACACTTCTTGAAATTGTTGTAAGGGATCATCTTATTTACTACCGTCGTTCTAAGTAAACAAGATGCAAAACATGATAAACATCACATGCAATCAAATAATAAACGTGACATGATATGGCCAATATCACATAGCTCCTTTGATCTCCATCTTGGGGCTCCATGATCATCTTGTCACCGGCTTGACACCATGATCTCCATCATCATGATCTCCATCATCGTGTCTCCATGAAGTTGCTCGCCAACTATTACTTCTACTACTATGGCTAACGCGTTTAGCAATAAAGTAAAGTAATTTACATGGCGTTTCTCAATGACACGCAGGTCATACAAAAAATAAAGACAACTCCTATGGCTCCTGCCGGTTGTCATACTCATCGACATGCAAGTCGTGATTCCTATTACAATAGCATGAACATCTCATACATCACATATAGATCATTCATCATTCGTCACAACTTTGGCCATATCATATCACAAAGCACTTGCTGCAAAAACAAGTTAGACGTCCTCTAATTGTTGTTGCAAGTTTTACGTGGCTGAAGTAGGGTTCTAGTAATAACGTTTTCTTACCTACGTGAAAGCCACAACGTGATTTGTCAACTTCTATTTACCCTTCATAAGGACCCTGTTCATCAAATCCGCTCCAAGTAAATTAGGAGAGACAGACACCTGCCAGCCACCTTATGCAACTTGTGCATGTTAGTCGGTGGAACCGGTCTCACGTAAGCGTACGTGTAAGGTTGGTCCGGGCCGCTTCATCCCACAATACCATTGAAGCAAGATAAGACTAGTAACGGCAAGAAAGTTGACAACATCTACGCCCACAACAAATTGTGTTCTACTCGCGCAAGAAGAACTACGCATAGACCTAGCTCATGATGCCACTGTTGGGGAACGTTGCAGAAAACAAAAAATTTCCTACGGTTTCACCAAGATCCATCTAGGAGTTCATCTAGCAACGAGTGATTAGATGCATCTACATACCTTTGTAGATCGCGAGCGGAAGCGTTCAAAGAATGGGGATGAGGTAGTCGTACACGACGTGATCCAAATCACCGGAGATCCTAGCACCGAACGGACGGCACCTCCGCGTTCAACACACGTACGGAACAGTCACGTCTCCTCCTTCTTGATCCAGCAAGGGGAGAGGAGAGGTTGAGGGAGATGGCACCAGCAGCAGCACGACGGCGTGGTGTTGATGGAGCTGCAGTACTCCGGCAGGGCTTCGCCAAGCGCTATGGAGGAGGAGGTGTTGGAGAGGGAGAAGGAGGCAACCAAAGGCGTGGGATGAAAGCCCTCCTTCCCCCACTATATATAGGAGGGCCAAGGGGGCGCCGGCCCTAGGAGATCCAATCTCCTAGGGGGGGCGGCGGCCAAGGGAGGTTTCCCTCCCCCCCAAGGCACCTAGGGGGTGCCTTCCACTTGTGGGACTCTTCCCCTTTTGGAACCCTAGGCGCATGGGCCTCTTGGGGCTGGTGCCCTTGGCCCATGTAGGCCAAGGCGCACCCCCTACAGCCCATGTGGCCCCCGGGGGCAGGTGGCCCCACCCGGTGGACCCCCGGGACCCTTCCGGTGGTCCCGGTACAATACCGATGACCCCGAAACTTGTCCCGATGGCCGAAACAGGACTTCCCATATATAAATCTTTACCTCCGGACCATTCCGGAACTCCTCGTGACGTCCGGGATCTCATCCGGGACTCCGAACAACATTCGGGTTACTGCATATACATATCCCTACAACCCTAGCGTCACCGAACCTTAAGTGTGTAGACCCTACGGGTTCGGGAGACATGCAGACATGACCGAGACGACTCTCCGGTCAATAACCAACAGCGGGATCTGGATACCCATGTTGGCTCCCACATGCTCCACGATGATCTCATCGGATGAACCACGATGTCGAGGATTCAATCAACCCCGTATGCAATTCCCTTTGTCAATCGTATGTTACTTGCCCGAGATTCGATCGTCGGTATCCCAATACCTCGTTCAATCTCGTTACCGGCAAGTCACTTTACTCGTACCGTAATGCATGATCCCGTGACCAGACACTTGGTCACTTTGAGCTCATTATGATGATGCATTACCGAGTGGGCCCAGTGATACCTCTCCGTCACATACGGAGTGACAAATCCCAGTCTCGATCCGTGTCAACCCAACAGACACTTTCGGAGATACCTGTAGTGCACCTTTATAGTCACCCAGTTACGTTGTGACGTTTGGTACACCCAAAGCACTCCTACGGTATCCGGGAGTTACACGATCTCATGGTCAAAGGAAAAGATACTTGACATTGGAAAAGCTCTAGCAAACGAACTACACGATCTTGCGCTATGCTTAGGATTGGGTCTTGTCCATCACATCATTCTCCTAATGATGTGATCCCGTTATCAATGACATCCAATGTCCATAGCCAGGAAACCATGACTATCTGTTGATCAACGAGCTAGTCAACTAGAGGCTTACTAGGGACATGTTGGTGTCTGTTATTCACACATGTATTACGATTTCCGGATAATACAATTATAGCATGAATAAAGACAATTATCATGAACAAAGAAATATAATAATAATGCTTTTATTATTGCCTCTAGGGCATATTTCCAACAGGGAGTACCAGATTCTAATCTTTGGACCTCTTCTCGGTTTCTTTTTTAACACATCGACTTCTTCTCAGTCGGCATCGTCAGCAACTGTTTATTTATTGCTGCGAACTTGGATAAAAGATTATATCATCACGGATTTCTTCACAAGTCATCATCTGTGTCAGCTTCATATGATGTAGGAGCATCTTCTCACCTCTTTTAGCTGTAAATATATAACAAATGGTTGAAAATCACAATTCTAGCTGTAAACTAACCTATAGCTACAAGAAGGTTATCTCACAGAAATTGAAACATGAGAGGAGCCTACTATCAGTTTTAAAGCAGAAACCATGGAAATCATAATTCTAGCTTTTATCTTTTTGAGGGTTAAAAAAATAATTCTAGCTACATGTCCATTTTTGGAAAACAAGGAATGACTTCATCTTGGAAGGCCTCCAACCAAATCTCTACCCATGTACAAGGAGATTCAAAGTGGAAATGGAGTGGCTTGCTTATTCACAGAGATAAGTGGAGCCATTCATTTGATCTCTTGTACTGCAAACCGGCCTAGGAGGCTGGCAGCCATGCAGTATTAGCTTTCTTCTTCTGCTTTCTCTCTCTGTGTAAATACAACTTTCTTTATTTTGGAACTAATAAAAATATGCAATAGAGAAACCTACTGTCTTCCTCAAAAAGATAATGAAAACAGAAACCTGAGAGCAACATCCTAAATCATGCATGCACACAAATCAGAGGCAAAAAAATGCACACATCGAACTCTGAATAACTCTTTTGTCCTTTTCCTTTTTGAGGGAAACTCCTAGTTTATCTTATATTCTTATCTGAAACACATAAACACATAACTGAACCCTGGTCTCTTCGTAGTACTACAATTTTGACTTGGTTGCATACCTCTGATTCTGAATCAGGAACCCTGCGGAGTACTCCCTCTGTAAAGAAATATAATAGCGCTTAAATCAATCACTACTTAACGTGATGATGCTTCAAAAGTCATGGCGAGAGATGGACCAAACTGCTCTACCTACTCCAACCGATCGTGGGTTAGCCTCGTAACAAAGCTATCCATGCTTAGTCCGGTGTGTTTCCACCGCTACGCGCATCTGACTTAAAATAAGTGGCAACTCAAACCTGCAAAGCACATAAATAACCCACACAAAGCAATGGCATCTATATCAACCTCTGCATTCATCCAGCCTCCACCGTGCGCTACTCCATCGGCTACTGTTCAACCACCCCTCCACCGTCTACTGTTCATCCAGCCCTCCACACCACGGGGTCCTGTTCAACCACCCCTCCACGGGCACCCCTCCACCGTCTACTGTTCATCCAGCCCTCCACACCACGGGGTCCTATTCAACCACCCCTCCACGGGCACCCCTCCACCATCTACTGTTCATCCAGCCCTCCACCACACCACGGGGTCATGTTCATCCAGAGGCAATGCCACCGCTCACTGTTCATCCAACCCCCCCCCCCGCAACGCTCACTGTTCATCCCGGAGGCAGCATCGATCGGCTTCAGTTAGCAGCAGTAGCGAAGGAATCGCTCGATCGGGTTCAGTTAACATCCATCAATCGATCGCTCGGGTTCAGCAACGCGTAGCCTGTAGTGCAATCGCTTGGGTTCAGTTAGAGCCCAACGCCTCGCTCGGGTTCAGTTAGAGCCAATGCCTCGCACACACGCGTGTACGTGTACGAGAGAAACGCGCATCGCTCGGCCCCCGACCTCCCACCGTAACCGAGAACTCCACCAAATTTTCCTCCCCCTCGCTTCTACCATGGTTTTTTCCGTCATTGACGGCCCAAAGAATGTCATGCAGCTGCATCTCCGGCCCGCCTAGGACGAAAAGCCCATTTTCTTTCATGATTTTTTGTCATAGAAGTAGGAGCCCACCACATCTATGATGATACCGGGTTTTGTCACAATTATCATCATAGAAGTGTCATATGTATGACAGGAAACAAATTCGTTCGTCCCAAAATGTCACGGACGTGTCTTTTTTTTGTAGTGCATGTCGATCTCGGCGTGATTGGGTTGGTCAGTGAGGATGATCCGGCTAACTTGGCTGTCGGAGGAGGGGTAGAAGATCTTAGGCATCTTGAGATGGAGCCCAGGGTACTACTCCGTTGTGATGGAGGGTTTCGTCGTTGGAGCATCTCCGATGAGTTGTATGACGCCGAGGCTGAAGCAGGACAAGAGAGACAACATTAACCTGAGTGGAACTATAATAGCATCTCCAATAGATGACGTAAAATACATAACCACAAAGTGCTAGATGTAAAATACATCAGTCGCTCATCTCTGAACTTAATTGTCGAAACTGAATTTAACTGTCAAAACTGAACTTAACTGTCAAAACTGAATTTTGTTGTCGAAACTGAACGCACTAGTAGCAGAAAAGCAGTAGCAGCAGTAGCAGCGCGTGTGGGAGCCGGTGCAACTGGTCGTGTAGCAGCATCAGGTGAGGCTACTCGTCAGTGGACTAACTTTTTTATCTCTGGTCAATCGATTTTCCAGCCGTTGGATACGAAATCAAGGGCATGCAGTTCATCGTCATCAACAACATCTATTACCTTTTGGAGAGTGATGTCTCCTAAATTGGTTAGGTGTCACTTGGGAGCCTCCAAATCACCGCCGTGCGGACCACCCCCCACCTTGAACCCTAAGATTAGATAGGCGGTACCTCTCAACAGCCTCTTCCCCGCTGCGGCTGGTTCTTCCTTAACTCTGGCAACTAAAGTTTGTAGCTAAATTGGAAGCATCACAAGCAAGATTCTTACGAGAGCAGCAGCGCGAGCCAAGAGCAATAGCAAGAGGACCAAGCAGCGGGTACCGGGAGCAAGAGCAGAGCAGCAGCGCTCGGAGCGAGAGCTAATGCACCAGGCAGCTCTTACTGATGTGGACGTCACCGCCGAGGGCGATGCCGTGGAGGAAGTGGACGACGACGCCACCGTGGATGGAGCCGCGCCATGTTAGCTCGGGACCAACTGCCGGCAGCACCGTGAGATCGAATCAAGAAGAAAATGTAGCGATTAGTGTACAACCTCTTTGGTGGCGCCGATTAGGCCTCAACTTCATCCGAGGAACGGTGATGATGATTCTCTCCCGGTGGTGCAGGTGAAGACGACGGTGTGGGAATGGAGGTGGCGCGAAAGACGAGGGGAACGTCAGGGCAGCTCCTTGGAGGTGGAGGACGGGGTGGCTGAACCGGCGAGATGACGAGATCGATGACGGATCCTCATCGGGTACGACGGATGAGGGACGTCGAGGTGTTGTTGTGGATGACGTCCTCGGGGAAGAGGCTCCGGCTGGGTGGCGGGCGGAAGAGGGTGTGGGGCTTCGCAGGTTTTCGTGGTCTCGGTGTACGAATAGGTGGGCAGATGGGATGGGAGTGAGGAACCATGGCTTAGGGACGCGCTTGTCCGAAATGTGGGGTAAGTTATGAAAGTACCCCCACCGATTTGACCTAGGCGATTCTTTCGTTTCAGGGGTATCACGGGCATTTTGCGTGCCGGGATTTCACAGGAGGTGGGAGTTTTCACGCGCGTTGTAATTTTGGAATAGCAAGGCGTGGGTTGAGATAGAGGGAGCTGTCGGAGCACAACGAGACAATGATATATCCTAAATATTTCGGGGTAACAAGGTGCGGGTTGAAATTTCTGGACAATCCTAACGTGTACTGTACCAAATCAATTCGTACTTCCGTCGACGAAAAAACAAAAAGAAATCAATTCGCAGCACACCAGAGAGTCTAGTCCCGTATACTGTACCAAATCAATTCGCACTACAAATATCATTCAAAACTTTGAATTCATGTTAAGTTCAATTAAAATATTTTTCTACGTGTATGATGCATGCAACCTCCTCCTCAAATGAATGTTTTAGTGCATTCCAAACATATATACCACCTCTTCAATATGAACTAAATTTGAATTTGTTTCTCTATTTGAATAAGATCTACAATAATGATTGTTGTGAAGTCAAACCATTTGAATTCATTTCTCTATTTTAATAAGATCTACAATCATCATTACTGTCAAGTTAAACCATCGTTTGTGTATTATCTTCACAGCACACCACATGATTACTCTCGAGTTAGATATGAACTATGTGTACTATATGAACTTGAACTCGATTTTTTGAATCCACTTTATGTTGTTTTCAAATCACAGTACATTTCATGCTCTAGCTAGATCTTCATAATCTAAACTATGTCTCATATGTATAATGTGTTTGTCACATAATGTATGGTGCCTCGCCCCCTATGCCTACAAGTATTTAGATGTGAGTTGCAAACACCACACATTACCACAAATTCAAATAAAATGTGAGATTTTTCGATATATAGTATTGGTTAGATTGTTCGATATTTAGTTGTAAGCTGCAAACGCCACACATTATCACAAATTCAAATAAAATGTGAGATTTTTCGATGTACAGTATGGTTTAGATTGTTCGACATTTAGCTGTGAGTTGCAAACGCCATGCATTATCACATTATGATATAACATGTGCAAAACCATAGCACGTTATCACCGCTATATTCATGCATGCATATGTTTATAACACTATGATCTCCTATTCAAATATATGAATCCACTTCATATCAAATTATGATCTTTGTTAGTCTCTTACACCCACAGAATCCTCTAACCTTTGTAGCTAGCACTAACTTTCTCTTGTGCACGCACATCGGCACACGCCCTCCTCGCCCTCCCCCTCCCTCAGCATTCTATCCATCGCGCACATTCTTTTTTTTATTTAGGTCGTTCTCCCATAGTCTCCACAACTCCTTTCCGAGACACACTGATCGATAAACCTCTCCAGCAATGTCTGCCTACAACATACACACGCACCTTCCATCTCCTCCTTTCTGTGTCCATGCCTCGTGTCTCTCATATGGTCCCACACACGTGTAAACTCTCGCCCCTCTTTTCATCGATTTGACAACCGCACACTCCTCCCCCTATCTAGCTAGTAGCTCGGCCTCTCGCACCATCCAACACTCTACCCCTCTCCCTCTTTCTCTCTCTCTCTCCTCTCTCTCTCTCTGTCCTAACCTATTTCCCGTCTTCAGTTATGTATGGATGTCGACCGCTCTCCCTCAAGACATAGCTGGGTCTCTCCTTCTCAACACATATACGAGTCGTTCTACCTCTCTAGTTAGCCATCTGCCTCCCCCCCACCCCCACACACCAATACATCGAGTGCTCTAGTCATGTCTCCCTGCCACACACAAATTTGCCATGTGCCCTCTAACGTTCCCGTTGGCCAGTCGCCCTATATCTTTCACTTGCACACACACAATTTCAATGGCTCTCTTCATCGATCTCGCACCCACCCACTTGATCCTCTCTTCGACTCTATCGATATATATGACCCCTCCCTCTCTTCTCGTGGATCGCCCCCTCTATATATGATATGGATAGGCCCCTATTTCACACACATTGCATGCAAAAAATTCTTTGAGAAGTCATCGACACATATTCCCATAGATACATTCACGAAATCAACCCCGCCCCCAAACAAAAAACACTCATGAATGCACGCGCCATCTGTCTAGGTTTGTATCTCTCTCACACACACCCGTAGGTGGGGGACGTGCACGAAGAGAAGAGGCGCACACACGGCGCATGTACTCCCGTTTCTTTCCCAACCACATCCGCGCGGGTACATGGTGGAGCTCATTTCTGTACGAAAAGGCAGCCCACGTGGTAATTTGACACGTGTACTGGTAGTCCACTTGATGGAGGATCGTCTACCATGGGTGGACAAACAAATTGCGACTTGACGCGTTATGTTAAAAAAGAGGCAAACCACGTGGGGCCTACCTTAGAGGAAAGGTTCTATACACTCGAGATGCTCTGTACGTATTACTTTTGATGTGTCCCGTCAACTCACAGAACGAGGAGAAGCTTGCTTACTAAGCCGTCTCCCCCGCCCACGGGCGCGGTGGCACGCAGGACGAGGTGAAGCTTGCTTACTACTACTCATGTACTATATTGGTTTATTGGTCCCCATTGTATATTGTGTCAAATTTTGACTATAGATTGAACTAACAAAACGTTCTTACATGTTACCAAAAATTATATCATTGAAAGCTATGTTTAAATACGAATCCAATGATATAATTTTTGTTGACATGCATCAACATTTTGTTAGCTAAAAATTTGGCACGAACTACAAAGGTGACCTATAAACTAGGACGGAGGTAGTAGTACTACGCCTTACGCCCGCTCCCTCGCCCACATGCGCGGTGGCTCGCAGGACAAGGAGAAAATTTTACTACTCCCTCCATTTACTCCTCGTCCCTACCTTGGTTAGAGAGATTATCATATTGTTTGGAATATTTGTCCTTTAGTTGATTTCAATATGAACTACTAGTACATACTCCAAACACTGATGTATATAGACGTACTTTAGAGTGTAGATTCACTCATTTTGCTCCGTATGTAGTCCATATTGAAACAGACGTAATAGTACGCACTCTCCCTCGCCCCTCGATCCTCGCCCATGTGGTGGACATGTAGCAATTAATTCAGTCTCATATAGCCAGAACGATATACTGCAGTACTATTATTGCTGGACTTCCCGAAGAGGAGAAGAGCCAATCGCAAGGTTAATATTTTGGAGATGCCAAGCGCAAGGTTTATAGGAGAACGAGTAGTAGATGTCGGGTCATTTATAAATAAAGTTTTTTTTCTTCGGTGGCACGTACGCAATATAAATAGGTTCATATGGAGAGAAAAGGAAACCACTCCACTATATATTGTACATAGGCAGGACGAGCCTACACAGTTGCTTGCTAGGGTTGCTCTCTTCACAATCTCTCTCGCACAAAACGGCTGTGGCCGCATCTCTAACATCCCGGCAAGCGAAGGGTGGATGGTTAGTGTAGATGCGGTCACCGTCGCCGACGGCAAAAACCCGTTGTCGGCGCGTCCCGATCAGCGGTCCCCGCCGTTCTCTCTCACAAAGCCGGTGAGGTTGCCTTCGTCCCTTGCTCACTGCCACAATGTGGGCAATTGCTGCCTCCCGCCGCCCTCCTCTAGGTTTAGCTACGTCCCGACATCCCTCTAGTACATCTCCCATTACAGCCAGCTTGCACCACTGCTCTAGCTGCCCACATCACTCCATGTGGATATTTCTCTACTTATTTGCCCTGCACATACCTCTACTGGCTTCTACGTATTGTATTTGTGATGAGTTTATGTCTCATCAACTATTCCCAGTAATCTTATTCTAATCACGCTTCTTTAATTTCTTTGCCACATGGATGCTCATCTCGATTTTGGTGAAACTGCACAAAATGATCCGATGGTCAAAGGGTTGCAAACTTCATTTCTTCGGAAGCTCCAACGTTGCCACCAAATTAAAGCCTGGTTAGGGTTTACGGTTCAAGGGCTAGGGACTGCATGGATCATTTTTTCTTTAGCTGTCTTTGTCCAAAAATGTGTCAACTTTAGTAGTAGTACAAAGTTTGCATAAAGTTGAGACACTTATTTTGGAACGGAGAGAGTACATATTGGCTATGATTTGTCAATCATTGATATGCAATAGCATGCATGTTAGTCTCCTTTGTATTTGATGAAATGTTGCAACGGGCAACCTTGGATGCAAGATACATGAAACAGAAGCTGGAAGCTTCATAGCATTGTACAGATTTATCTAGCTAATAAATTACAGTACGTACTATACTAGTGGTCCCTTCATTTTCAAGGCCACAAACCTATATTACAAGTACCAAGGCAAAAGTTAATGCATGCTTAAGCCAATGTTGCAAGCCAACTTGTCTCCTTGTATAACGTGTTAATTAATGTGTATTTTTCTCTTCCACCCATAGCAAGCCAATGCTTTCACTCCTTTTTGGTTGATTAATGAGGCGCATTCAAGCCAACCTCCTCAAACCCGCATGGATGCAAGGGATAATTAATGTCCCTTTGCTAAAATGAGGCAAACACAATTAATTTCGCCTCGACTAGTGTTAGTGGCCTTGTATAGTTGCAAATTGTAATTTTGGTAGTGGCCTCATATATGAAAATGGAGGGTGATAACATCCCAAATTTTCAATTTGGAATGTTATACATTAGAGCATCTTTGCATATCATGTTTTATTGCATTTTGGTTTATCCTACAAATTCCACGCAACTCAAGGACCTACGGAGAGAGTTGGGGATTTTGTTATTTTCATATTTAAGGTTTTCTCGAATTATGAAAAGAGGATCGTTTGATTTTAATTATTTTTCTCTGAATTGTTTCTTTTATTAAAAATGAAAGAGCGAGGATAAAATGACTTCCTCAAAATAAAGAAATGTCAGAGATTTAATATTAAAGTCAAATGAGGTTTTTATTTTGGAGTTTTTTGCTGTTTTATTTGAATTTAGGAAAAATGCGCGTTTTTCAAAATTGCATATAGGCCCCAAATAAATGTTCACTTTGTCTGGCTTGATTTTAGAAGTCGGGTAAAACTTATTTCAGGATTTCTGCAGTCCGTTTAGTATTTCTTTTCTTTCATTTTCAGCACGTCAATTTTTTTTAAAAAAGAGTCGACCGACTTAGGGCGTACTCGGCCAGGACTTCTCGGGCCAGGCCTTTATAAGCCGCGCCCGAGGCCCGTTACCGCCGCCCCGCCCCCCCGAAACCCTAACCCTAGCCGCCGCCGCCGCCACCGCCCCACGCCGCCTCGCCGGAGCTCGCCGCCGCCGACTGGCCGGAGTTCGAGGTAGCCGCCATTTTTTTTAAAATCGGTCAGTTTTATTTCGTAAACCCTAGATCCGGTTTTTTTCTAGATCCGGTTCGGTTTATTTTCATCGGTTTAGTTATTTAGCGAACGACCGCTTTTACGTTCGTTTTAACGAACGGTTTCCACCGTTTAGATGCAGACAATGAATGTTCGTTCTTTAGCCTGTTCGTCGTTTTTCTTTTTTCTCAGATTTTCCGCGATTATTTCTGATCGTGATTTCTGATCCAATTTTCGTTGTAGTTTAACTTTTCGCTCGTTTTTTGGAATCAGGCGATTCATGCGTCTAGAGTTTCGTCTCGAAACCCTCTTTTCGTTTAACCAACTCAAATAAGTTTTTGCTTCTGTAAAATTTGACTTAGATCCAGATTAGTAAACGAAGCTTGTTTTTTTCGCCGTTTGCCTTTCGTCTTTTCGTTTGATTTGTTTCTTTTGCAAACCGGAGTTCTAAAGTTGAACTTTCTGGTTAGTTTTCTTATTTGGAGTTTTACCTGTGCATTAGATGAGTACTTATTGTATACTTGTTTGTTTGTTTGCGTTAGAGTACCCGGAGTGCGCCGCTTGCTACCTCGAGTCTCTAGGTTTTGCGGATCCTCAGCAAGGCAAGTAACACTTTGATCATACCTCTTACTACCCAGTTTTATTGCATTAGATCAATCCTCAAACATTGCATGATTAGAATCTAATTAAATTGTGGGTTTTGGAAAGTAGATGAAGTAGTACCTATTACCTGTTTTATTATCAAACCCTTGGGAGTTACTTCTACGTGTTGCTTATATGGCCATGCTAGTAGACGTGGATTGGGTGAGTGTATCCATGACAGATGTGAGATTGTTAATTAATGGTTTATTTAAGGTGGCAACTTTAATACACATCTGGGTGGATTGAGGCACCTGGGTATTCCAGTGATTGCCTGTTTTTCTTTATGGACCACCACCCAGGCTCAAAGGGATCATGAGATTATTCATGCTAAAAACTTCCGTGTGCAGCCACAAGCTACTATGGACTCTAGCATAGTTGATTAAGTCGTGCGAACTCTTACAGTGGTAGACTAGCAGATGTAGGGGAAATTAGGTGTAACGGTCTACCCGATCGTAAGGTGCTAGCGCTTCTGAAAGACTATGTCTCGGTCATCCGTTTCTCAAACACCATGTAGTGCGAGAATTCCAACGGACGAGATCTAGTCTTGTGGGGAAAAATGCGCAAACCTCTGCAGAGTGTATAAACTAATCATGGTTAGCCGTGTCCTCGGTTATGGACATCTTGAGTATCTAGTACTTGGATTATCATGTGAATCTCATCATGTGACTTTAATTAATTTTGTTGGGTTTTAAATGTTGATGCTTAATTGGGATTGAGAGGGTGTCTACGCTCTCAATGTTTAACAACCACCATGATAGTTAAATAAAATTTATTCCTTTGCAGTAGGGAAAAATTGGCTTTACGCAAAACTGTAACCATAGAGCTTTCCACCAGCCATATATGCATGTAGTATAGCCCAGTTCTGTTCATTACTCTCTATGTGTTACATTGCCAGCATATTCCATGTGCTGACCCGTTTTCGGGCTACAACGTTCATGTTGCAAACTTTTCAGACGACGAGTAAGGAGCTTTAGGTCGTGGTTCTATACTCAGTGATGCCGTTGGAGTTGATGGACTCACTTATCTTCCAAGCCTTCCGCTGTTATCGTTACTAGATGGCCTTAAGCCATATTATTTTGTAATAAGTTCTCTTTTGAGACACTCGTTGTAATAAGTGTGTGATTGCTACTCTGCTATGAATCCTTCAAGTACTGTGTGTGTCAGTATTACTGATATAGGGATGACACTGAAGCACAGAGATCGGACCGTCTGAGGTCTGGTCGCTACAAGATGGTATCAGAGAACACGCTGACTGTAGGACACGACCACTAAGATAAAGCCCTAGATCACTGTTCTCTTCTCATTTCTGACTTCTCATCTTTTCTACTCTTTTAGGATGGCGGATGCAAAGAACAAGTTCACGCAACCGGATGAAGATACACCCTTTGGACGCCACCTGAAGGAAGTCACTAAGTACCTGAACATCGGAGTACCAAGCTTCAGCGGGACCTACAACGCCACTTTACCCGAGGAAGAGCGCTGGATGATTCAAGTTTAAGTTCCAGGAAGGACGTTCGTGCCAGTCACCGAGCCCATAGAGTTTTCCTTGATGCACCAACCTAGAGTCTAGGAAAGAGCATGGCAGCCCACATCGCCATGGGACGTATTGGAGAAGTTTACCGCAATGATCTCAAGAATACTATCTATCAGATTTGTGGGCGCCGAGATGAGCACTTGGAAATGATCAACACCAAGAAGGATAGATCAATCGCAACTTTTATCCAGGAGTTAAACCAGCACATTCGACGCCAGGAGAACCAGATGTGCGCAGACATGATAGATCTGAAGAAGGCGATGACAAGAATCACGGAGCTGGAGGAAGAACTCAAGGCTACACGTGAAGATTATGAGGAGGAAATCGTCGTACTAGTGGAGAAGAATGACGACCTGATTAAGAAGATCGGAATATTCATGGGAGACCCCACACTAGTAGAGGAAGACGAAGAACCCAAGGAGATTCGCCCGGAAGACTACATCTTCATCGACGACACCGACTCTGACTTGAGCGATGATGACTATGTTGATGAAGCTGGAGCAGATATCATGGAGTCTGCAACTGAAGAATATTTCTAGTAGACCACCACATCAGTAGTAGTATTCCACCATGTAAATAGAGCAGTCCGAGCACTTTTGCGATAGTTAGATCGATTGTATGCCCTTGTTTGATTGAATGAAGTGATTTTGTTTGCAATTGCCTCAGGTGCATATGGGTAGTGTTTTCTCTCTAGACCTCTCTCTATTCTTAAATCTCATCTTTTCTAAACCCATCAGATGCCTCCGAGACGTGACAATGTATTTGCATTTCCACCGGAGCTCACTCAGTTGATCCAGCAGCAGAATGCGTTGATGCAGTTGCTAGTCCAGAATCAGAATCAGGGGAACAACAACAACAACAACCCACCACCACCACCACCACCTGTTGATCACTTAACCCGTTTCCTTAGACTAAATCCGCCGGTGTTCTCCATTAGCACCGAGCCTATAGTAGCAGATGATTGGCTCCGCAAGATTGGAAGGGAGTTAACCACTACAGGATGTACTGATGCTGAGAAGGTGCGCTTTGCCGCACATCAGTTGGATGGACCAGCAGCATCATGGTGGGAGAATTACACTGTCACCTACCCTATAGCCATGGTGACATGGGACCAATTTCAGCAGGCTTTCCATACAGCCCATGTTTCAGTAGGAGCTATGGCCATGAAGAAGCGTGAGTTTCGCAACTTGCGCCAAGAAGGAGGACAGTTGGCCAATACGTGGATGACTTTAGTAAGTTAGCACGTTATGCCCCGGATGACGTTGCTACGGATGCAGCTAAGCAGGAGAAGTTTCTGGAAGGACTGAATGATGAGTTGAGCATGCAGTTGATGGTAGCAACCTTCAACAACTACCAGGAACTGGTAGATCGTGCTCTTATGATTGAAGGGAAGCAGCAGCAGATTGAGAACCGCAAAAGGAAGTATGGACAAGGGAAGTACAATTCAAGAGCTCAGCAGAAGCCACGTTTTACCCCGAAATCGGGAGGACATTTTCAGCATACCCATGGAGGGGGAAGTTCGCATAATCATAATGGCCCCAAGAACGGTAATGGGAATGGGGGAAGCAACGGTCAGAACCGTACCAACCCATCAACACCAGCCAAGAGAGACCTGAGCCAAGTCACTTGTTATAAGTGTCAGAAGACCGAACATTATGCTAATGAATGTCTTGAAACCCAGAATGGAAATGGCAATGGAAGCTCTGGGAAGAAGCCGAACCCTTTCAACAGGGGACAGGTGAACCACGTTAACATGGAGGAGGTTGAAGCCCAGCCAGATGCAGTAATAGGTAAGTTTTTGGTTAAGTCATTTACTGCAATCGTTCTTTTCGATACTGGTGCATCACATTCATACATATCAAGGGGATTCATTGATAAGTATAACCTGCCCACCAAGGTTCTTAGAACACCTATGTTAGTAAGCTCACCAGGAGCGGAGTATATGGCCAGTAAAGGATGTTTTCAAGTGCCATTGAGTATAGGTAGGCATGTGTTTCCCTCGGATTTAATCATTTTGGAATCGCAAGGTTTGGATGTAATTCTGGGTATGGATTGGCTATCGATATATGGAGGAAACATCGATTGCGCCAGTAAGTCGATTTTGCTTACCACCCCAGAAGGAAGAAGGATCAAGTATGTATCACGGCATGTGCCGAATAGGACTCAAGTAAATTCCCTAACAGGAGTTGTACAGGAGGAAGTACCGGTGGTAAAGGATTTTCCGGATGTATTTCCAGAAGAGTTGCCAGGCATGCCACCGGATAGAGACATTGAGTTTTTGATTGAGCTTTTGCCAGGCACAAGACCAATATCTAAGAGACCATATCGAATGCCTACAAAGGATTTGGAGGAGATTAAGAAGCAGATAAAGGAGTTACTGGATAAGGGATATATTCGCCCAAGTTCGTCACCTTGGGGATCACCAGTACTTCTAGTGGAAAAGAAGGATGGATCGTTAAGGATGGTTGTTGATTATCGAGGATTGAATGAAGTGACGATCAAGAATAAGTACCCACTACCGATGATCAATGATTTGTTTGACCAATTGCAAGGAGCAAAGGTATTTTCCAAGATCGATTTGCGATCAGGATATCACCAGTTGAAGATTCGAGAGCAGGACATACCCAAGACAGCTTTTACTACGAGGTACGGGCTGTATGAGTATACCGTTATGTCATTTGGTCTGACTAACGCACCTGCTTATTTTATGAACATGATGAACAAAGTGTTTATGGAGTTTTTGGATAAGTTCGTCGTAGTGTTCATTGATGATATACTGGTTTACTCGAAGAATGAAGAAGAACATAAAGTACATTTGCGTTTGGTACTTGGTAAGCTCAGAGAACATCAGTTATACGCCAAGTTCATTAAATGTGAGTTTTGGTTGAAGGAAGTTGGATTCCTCGGACATGTTATATCCGGAGAAGGAATAGTTGTAGATCCCACCAAGGTTGTCACTGTGACAAATTCGGAAGCCCCAACAGCAGTTGGAGAGATCCATAGTTTTCTTGGACTCGCAGGATACTACCGGAGATTCATTGAAAATTTCTCGAAGAATGCAAAACCTATGACGGAGTTGTTGAAGAAGGATACCAAGTTCAATTGGACCGAGGAATGTGAGGCCAGTTTCCAGGAGTTGAAGAAACGTTTGGTTACCTTGCCAGTGTTGATTCTGCTAGATGAGCGCAAGGATTATGAGGTGTATTGCGATGCTTCACGTCGAGGACTTGGAGCACTGCTTATGTAGGAGGGAAGAGTTGTTTCGTATGCTTCACGACAGCTTAAGCCCCATGAGTTGAATTATGCTACACATGATTTGGAGTTAGTAGCCGTAGTTCATGCATTGAAGACTTGGCGACATTTTCTCATTGGAAACCATTGTGAGGTCTACATGGATCACAAGAGTTCAAAGTACATCTTCACGCAGAAGGAGTTGAATCTCAGGCAAAGGAGATGGTTGGAGCTCATTAAGGATTATGACATGAGATTGCATTATCACCTCGGAAAAGCTAATGTAGTAGCTGACGCATTAAGCCGCAAGAGCCATGTCAACACACTAATGACCGGAGATTCACCAAAGGAGTTAGTCGAGGATCTTCGTGACCTACGTTTGGAGATAGTTCCGAGAGGCTATGTAGCAGCATTGGAGATTCAGTCTACTCTGATGGATAAGATCAGAGAAGCTCAGAAGGCTGACAAGGAGATTGTCACCATAAAGGAGAAGATGAGTAAGGGAAAAGTTAAAGGATTTCGTGAGGATGAACACGATACCTTATGGTTTGAGGACCGCGTTTATGTGCCTAATGACCCGGAGATTTGGAAGCTAATTCTACAAGAGGCCCATGATTCGCTGTACTCGATTCACCCAGAAAATACCAAGATGTATTTGGATTTGAAGGATACTTTCTGGTGGACCGGAATGAAGAAGGATATTGCGGAGTATGTAGCCGTTTGTGATGTATGTCAGAGAGTAAAGGCAGAGCATCAGAAGCCAGCAGGATTGCTACAACCATTGCCGATACCCAAATGGAAGTGGGATAAGCTAGGCATGGATTTTATCACGGGATTACCCAGGACCCGTTCAGGCTATGACTCGATATGGGTTATAGTCGATCGCTTGACGAAGGTAGCTCATTTCATCCCAGTGAAGACCACTTACACCAGTGCTAAGTTGGCAAAGATATACATGACCAGGATTGTATGTCTGCATGGAGTTCTGAGAAGCATTGTATCAGATAGAGGAACTCAGTTTACCTCAAAGTTCTGGAATCAGTTGCACAAAACTTTGAGTACCAGGCTAGAGTTCAGTACAACTTTTTATCCGCACATCGATGGATAGACCGAGAGAGTAGATCTGATTTTGGAGGATATGCTGAGAGCTTGTGCGCTAGATTATGGATCTAGTTGGGATGACAACTTGCCATGTGCGGAGTTCTCTTACAACAATAGTTATCAATCCAGTTTGAAGATGGCCCCTTTAAAGCCTTGTACGGAAGACGGTGCCGAACACCATTGTTGTGGGATGAAGTTGGAGACCGCCAGTTGTTTGGACCAGATTTGATTAAGGAGTCTGGACAGAAGGTGAAGTTGATTTACGATAGGCTTAAGGTAGCCCAGTCCAGGCAAAAGAGCTATGCAGATTCTAAACGCAAGGAGACAGTTTACGAAGTCGGAGACAGAGTTTATCTTCGTGTATCCCCGCTTCGAGGAGTTAAGCGTTTTGGAGTTAAGGGAAAATTAGCGCCACGTTTTGTGGGACCATACAAAGTTTTGGAGCGTATGGGAGAAGTTGCTTACAAGTTGGAGTTTCCCGAAGGATTGTCGGGAGTTCACACGTGTTCCACGTTTCCTAGTTGAAAAAGTCCCACGCAGAGATGGCGTATATACCGCTGAGAGATACAGTGCCGCTGGAAGCAATACAGTTAGATAGTGATTTGACCTACGAGGAGAAACCAGTCAAGATACTCGAGTTTTCCAGCCGAGTTACACGCAACAAGGTTATCAAATTTTGCAAGGTTCAATGGAGTCACCATACCGAGGATGAAGCCACCTGGGAGCGAGAGGAAGATCTGCCGAAGGACCATCCTCACCTATTTTCTAGCCAATCCGAATCTCGAGGGTGAGATTCATCTTAAGGGGGGTAGGTTTGTAACATCCCAAATTTTCAATTTGGAATGTTATACATTAGAGCATCTTTGCATATCATGTTTTATTACATTTTGGTTGACCCTAGAAATTCCACGCAACTCAAGGACCTACGGAGAGAGTTGGGATCTCGTTGTTTTCATATTTGAGGTTTTCTCGAATTATGAAAAGAGGATCATTTGATTTTAATTATTTTTCTCTGAATTATTTCTTTTATTAAAAATGAAAGAGCGATGATAAAATGACTTCCTCAAAATAAAGAAATATCAGAGATTTAATACTAAAGTCAAATGAGGTTTTTATTTTGGAGTTTTTCGCTGTTTTATTTGAATTTAGGAAAAATGCGCGTTTTGCAAAATTGCATATAGCCCCAAATAAATGTTCACTTTGTCTGGCTTGATTTTAGAAGTCGAGAAAAATTTATTTCGGAATTTTTGGAGTCTATTTAGTATTTCTTTTCTTTCTTTTTCTGCACGTCAAATTATTTTAAAAAAAGAGTCGACCGACTTAGGGCCGTACTCGGCCAGGACTTCTTGTGCCAGGCCTTTATAAGCCGCTCCCCAAGGCCCATTACCGCCGCCCCACCCGAAACCCTAACCCTAGCCGCCACCCGCCGCCGCCCGCGCTGCAGCCCCACGCCGGAGCCCGCCGCCGCCGCCCGCGCTGCCGCCCGCGCCGCCTCGCCGGAGCTCGTCGCCGCCCCGCCGGACCTCCCACCGCCGCCGACTCACCGAATCTCGCCGGAGTTCGAGGTAGCCGCCGGTTTTTTTTAAAAACCGATCGGTTTTATTTCGTAAACATAGATTCGTTTTTTCTAGATCCGGTTCAGTTTATTTTCTTCGGTTTAGTTATTTAGCGAACGGCCGCTTTTATGTTCGTTTTAACGAACGGTTTCCACCGTTTAGACGCAGACAACGAACGTTCATTCGTTAGCCTGTTCGTCGTTTTTCTTTTTCTCGGATTTTCCGCGATTATTTCTGATCGCGATTTCTGATCCGATTTTCGTTGTAGTTTAACTTTTCGCTCGTTTATCGGAATCAGGCGATTCAAGCGCCTAGATTTTTGTCTCGAAACCCTCTTTCCGTTTAACCAACTCAAACAAGTTTTTGCTTCTGTAAAATTTGACTTAGATCCAGATTAGTAAACGAAGCTTGTTTCTTTCGCCGTTTACCTTTCGTCTTTTTGTTTGATTTGTTTCTTTTGCAAACCGGAGTTCTTAAGTTGAACTTTCTGGTTAGTTTTCTTATTTGGAGTTTTACCTGTGCATTAGATGAGTACTTATTGTATGCTTGTTTGTTTGTTTGCGTTCGAGTACCCGGAGTGCGCCGCTTACTACTTCGAGTCTCTAGGTTTCGCGGATCCTCAGCAAGGCAAGTAACACTTTGATCATACCTCTTACTACCCAGTTTTATTGCATCAGATCAATCCTCAAACATTGCATGATTAGGATCTAATTAAATTGTGGGTTTTGGAAAGTAGATGAGGTAGTACCTATTACCTGTTTTATTATCAAACCCTTGGGAGTTACTTCTACGTGTTGCTTATATTGCCATGCTATGCTAGTAGACGTGGATTGGGTGAGTGTATCCATGACAGATGTGAGATTGTTAATTAATGGTTTATTTAAGGTGGCAACTTTAATACATATCTGGGTGGATTGAGGCACCTGGGTATTCCAGTGATTGCCTGTTTTTCTTTATGGACCGCCACCCAGGCTCAAAGGGATCATGAGATTATTCATGCTAAAAACTTCCGTGTGCAGCCACAAGCTACTATGGATTCTAGCATAGTTGATTAAGTCATGCGAACTCTTAAAGTGGTAGACTAGCAGATGTAGGGGAAATTAGGTGTAACGGTCTACCCGATCGTAAGGTGCTAGCGCTTCTGAAAGACTATGTCTCGGTCATCCGTTTCTCAAACACCATGTAGTGCGAGAATTCCAACGAAGGAGATCGAGTCTTGTGGGGAAAAGTGCGCAAACCTCTGCAGAGTGTATAAACTAATCATGGTTAGCCGTGTCCCCGGTTATGGACATCTTGAGTATCTAGTACTTGGATTATCATGTGAATCTCATCATGTGACTTTAATTAATTTTGTTGGGTTTTAAATGTTGATGCTTAATTGGGATTGAGAGGGTGTCTACGCTCTCAATGTTTAACAACCACCATGATAGTTAAATAAAATTTAATCCTTTGCAGTTGGGAAAAATTGGCTTTACGCAAAACTGTAACCATAGAGCTTTCCACCAGCCATATATGCATGTAGTATAGCCTAGTTCTATTCATTACTCTCTATGTGTTACATTGCCAGCATATTCCATGTGCTGACCCGTTTTCGGGCTGCAATGTTCATGTTGCAGGCTTTTCAGACGATGAGTAAGGAGCTTTAGGTCGTGGTTCTATACTCAGTGATGTCATTGGAGTTGATGAATTCACTTATCTTCCAAGCCTTCCGCTGTTATCGTTACTAGATGGCCTTAAGCCATATTATTTTGTAATAAGTTCTCTTTTGAGACACTCGTTGTAATAAGTGTGTGATTGCTACTCTGTTATAAATCCTTCAAGTACTATGCATGTCAGCATTACTGATCCAGGGATGACACTGAAGCACAAAGATCGGACCGTTTGAGGTCTGGTCGCTACACGTCCGCAACAGATGGCTCCGTCAGTTCCTACGTACTTTACCGAGAGCCACAACACGACACTCGGCAAAGCATATGCAACATCCTATTTTATTTTGTGTGTGTTCTTTCTAACTGGCATATGGTCTCACTGGCCACTTATCAGTAAAAGTTTTAAATAACTTCCTAAATATTCTGGAAAAAATGACGATATCTTTGCCGAGAGCAGCTCTCGGCAATCCTCCTGACCACTAGGACAGCGTGGCCCACATGGGAGCTGACAGTTTAGATCGCTTTACCGAGAGCTGGTCTCGGCAATGTCGCCTTCCTTTCCGAGAGCTGCTCTCGGAAAAGGTGTGGCACAACAGTAGGTCTCCCAGACGACCATGTTGTCGAGAGTGGCTCTCGGTAATATGTAGTTTTCCGGGTGTTGCTCTCGGAAATCTTTCCCATCCATTCTGCTGTTTAAGCTATTTCTTTTTCTGATCCCTACAGATAAAAACAACTACTTGGCAGAAGGGTCATATATAGGCATAATTTGATCTAGTCCACACATATATAGGCATAATTTGATCATATATAGGCATAATTTGATCTAGTCCACACATATATAGGCATAATTAGGGATAGTTCACATATTGTCACACACAAGTTGAATGTATTATCCTAGTAGACGTCACACACAAGTCGCAAATTCATACATATTGTCACTACTTGCAAAACACGTGCACGTCACAATAGAAGTACACTTGTTCAAATATAGATCATCTTGAGGAGGAGAGGCCATCGGGTTAACATTCCGAAGGAGGAGGGGCATCACTTGCACTGCTTCGAGATTGCATAAGAACCTATAAGAGTAGAGTCACGTGAGGGTGGTTCATCCCTGTGTAATGAATCTTCTACTCTAGTTTAGATAATGTTCTACCTGTAATTGATCCTCAAGCAGCTTCAACCTTTTGTTTGTGTCTTCCCGTTCCTTTTGTCTGGACTCCTGCTCAGCCTGCCGCCTTTGCTCCTCTTCAATAGCCCGCTGCGCCATTAAATCCTGTAACATGGCATTAGGCTCATATAGGTTGGAATGGTGCTATTTCGAGGCATGGACATAAATGAAAGGTTAGGATGCTAACCTTGAGACGCGCTATCTCACGTGATGCGGCGGTTGGGCGACTTCATATGGACGGAGTTGAGATGGTGCTCGACGCGTGTATCTCGTGCAGCTTGAGATGCGAGGAGGTGGCGATCGCCCCGTTGCAAAGGAGGTGGCGGCCATGGCCCTTCCCCTCGCTAGCAATGATGAGAAGCTCAGGATCAAGGGGCTTGGACGTAGGTTCGGCTTCCTGCCCGTGCACCTCCTGGAAGACCTCTTTGAAGGTCCCCCACTTCTCCTCCGCCGACTCGCTGCAGAACTCGGCGCCATCCTTCCCCTTGTGGCCTTCTCTCCAGGCTTCCAGGATGTGGACCGGGCGACCAACCTTCGCCTCCTGCAAAATTAACCATCAAGTTGAATGAACCAAGATGCACCGTGCGAAAAAGTTAACATCTTAATCCACATATCATGTGTTGCTTGAGAGCGGTTAGGTTCCGGCTCCCCTGGACATGAGCCGGGCCTGGCATTTTGGCTCGTTCGTTTCACTTCTCCACATGCTGCGCCTGCCATGCTGGGTCACACCACATGTCAACCAGGGCCTCCCAACAATCCTCCTTCATCTAGGGTTCCTTCACCTAGTCAGACAAAATCGAATAATTGAGGAACAAGAGGGATTAATCAAAGTACTAGCAACCGATGTAGTCACTTACCACTGACAGGTATTCTTCTCGCGACAAGTTGGACTGGCAAGCAGTCTTCCTTGTCATCTTCTCTCCCTTCTCATCGAGCGGTCGACACTGCATCACGGCTTTGTACCGCAGCGTGTGCTTGGTGTCAGAGAGTATCTTTCGGGCAGATTTCACGATGCCTTTGATCGCCTTCTGTTGCTCACCATCCACGCAAGCAAATGTTTGCTACAAGAAAGCATATGGCATCTTCTCACCATCCACGCAAGCAAGGATTTGGATATGGAAAAATGCAGTGGTCGGAGCGAAGATACTTACAAAAAAAGCATTGATGACCCAAGTGGCCATGGTGACATCGTGCTCATCCTTGTTGTGTAGGTAATGCTCCCAGGTTAAACCTGGCGACGGCAGATCGTCATCACTCGGCTTGGACAATCCAGGGAAATGCTTCCTCAAGAGGGAGCCGATGACGTGGTTCGGCGGGCGTGCCCCCTTAGGTTGTGTCGGGATAAATTCCCACTGACTGCATGATATAAAAGACAAGCATATGTGAGTGTCAAAGCTATGGCATACAAAATATGATGCAAATGAAATGCTTGCTTACCCCTCTCCTGTCGGGCAAATGACAGGACGGTTGCTGGCAGCAGTTGGTTCCGGGACGTTCCCCGGAGCAAGCCCTGATTTCTTCCTCTTGGAAGTGTTGCTCGAGGTAGACCCCGAGCCGTCCGAGGCCTCCATGTCACCCGACTCGGTAGCGAGCGGATATGGTGCATCTAAGTCCACTCCGACATCGCCATCCGATGATGACGATGCCTCGGTTGTGTCCTGATGGGAGGCGGACGACTCGGTCCTACCAGTCGGGACTCTCCGGTGCTTATTACCAGTGCTCCCATCAGAATCTGAATATTAACCATATCACTTGTCCAAAATACATGAAAAATTGACTGAAAAGAGTACATAGGCAACAGGAGCATATTATCATGCACTGGACAATATGAACTGTTCAAATATATGAAAAATAGGCATACAAATATATGTTACAATAGCTAAAAAATATACATAAGCAACATGAGCATATTATCATGCACTGGACAATATCAACTCCTCAAAAACATGAAAAATAGGATGAAAACTGTACACTACAGTAGTATACAGCAACATATCATGATGACCTTTTCCCACAATTTCAGGTTCGGTTGTTTTGTAGCCAGTTTTGCCATGGTATTAAATTCCTCAGCACCATAAACTGTACATTACAATAGTATACAATAGCATAAACATGTTGTGCAACTCAAACATCCTAGTGGAGCACCTAAAAATACTTAGAACTAGATCAACATGGACCTAGTGGAGCACCTAAAAATACCCTATGAACTGAATTACTAGCCCCTAGTGGAGCACCTATGAACTGAATTTTCCCAATTCTCATCTTCTTCAACAAAATTTGCATATGTTCAGTGGGATGGGTGTACACACTTGACGGCATCTCCAGCTGTCGCGCTACCGGAGGAGCTCCGCTGCGGCGGCCGTCGTTTGGTCGCATTGAAGAGCCGCCGCGCCGTCCGCCGGCCATGAAGCATCGTGGTGGCGGTAGTTGGGGGCGGTGGACGCAGTTGGGGGCGGTGGAGGAGGGGTGGCGGCGGCAGTTGGTGGTGGTTGAGGGCTGGCGGCGGCGGCGGTGGCGCAGGGAACAGAGAGGAGGGGAATGAAGATACAAAAGAAAGGGGAAAGGTTAAGATCTAGGTTAGATGCTTTACCGAGAGCGCCTCTCGAAAAAGGTGGCCATTACGAGAGCCAAGAATCGACCCTTGGTAACCACTGCTCTAATTTTTCCCCTTCTCCTTTTGTTTTTGTTTTGCACTATCTTTTTTGTATCTCATATTTCATATGCTTTTACGACCGAAGTTTGCAAATTCCATGACTTTCGATGAATTTTTTCGATAAAAGACTTTTGATGCACTCATATATATATATATATATATGCTTTTTGGGTTAGATTTGTTCAAAACTCAACTTTAAAGAGTGTAAAGTAAAAAACATGAGAAGAAGCAGTTGTTGACCGTGGCCTACCCCCTCTCTCGGTGTCAGTCAACTTTCTAGACCAGCACCGAGAGAGAACTTTAAAGAGTGTAAAGTAAAAAACATGAGAAGAGGCAATTGTTGATCGTGGCCTACCCCCTCTCTCGATGCCGGCCAACTTCCTAAAACGACACCGAGAGAGAACTTTAAAGAGTGTAAAGTAAAAAACATGAGAAGAAGCAGTTGTTGACCGTGGCCTACCCTCTCTCTCGGTGCCGGTCAACTTTCTAGACCGGCACCGAGAGAGAACTTTAAAGAGTGTAAAGTAATAAACATGAGAAGAAGCAGTTGTTGACCGTGGCCTACCCCCTCTCTCGGTGCCGGTCAACTTCCTAGACCGTCGGGGCCAACGGATAGCCCATGCATATACATGCGATGGCCTCCTTTGAGAGCACACGAAGTTTCGAGGCCAACGGAGCAACATGACCCGCACTTCCTGCACAAACCGGACACATTCCCTCTCGATACCCATAGACTATCTCGAAGAATGGGCGTAGACTTGGTCTGTCATCTCGCGATGACATGCACTAACACGGAGAAGCAGTTATTCACCATGGACTACACCCTCTTGGTGCTGAATAATGCCCTAGACCGCCGGGGCCACCGGATGGGTGCTCGATATGGAGACCGCCCGAGGGGGGGAGGGCACCCCTACATGCGTGTGGCCCATGCATATGCATGTAGGGGTGGTGTGCTATTTGAATAAGCAAACGACGTCCTTGATGTGGCACGTGCCTCACAAACCACACACATGGGCGGGAACGTCGAGGACCGGCTGCGTTTGTCCCCAAGACAGAGTCTTCGGTGGGTGATCCCGTGACAGAATGGGCCTAAACTTGGTATGTCATCTCGCGATGACATGCACTAACATGAAGAAGCATTTATTCCCCGTGGCCTACCCCCTATAGGTGCCGAACAACGCCCTAGACCGCGGGGGCCACCGGAGGGATGCAGGTCTCTAGAACCGGACGAGGCCCATCCGAAGAAGAAAACACAAGACGGTAATTATGATGTGCTAAGGTTGTTTGCCAAGCATGGAAGAAAACAAAAAAAGTATAATACATATTATCGAGAATGCACAAGAAGGAAAGAGATCTAGGTTAGATGCTTTACCGTGAGCACCTCTCGGAAAAGGTGGCCATTACCGAGAGCCAAAAATCGACCCTCGGAAACCACTGCTCTAATTTTTTTCCCTTCTCTTTTTGTTTTTGTTTTGCACTATCTTTTTTGTATCTCATATTTCATATGCTTTTACGACCAAAGTTTGGAAATACCATGACTTTTGATGAATTTTTTCGATAAAAGACTTTTGATGCACTCATATATATATATATATATATATACGTATATATGTTTTTTGGGTTAGATTTGTTCAAAACTCAACTTTAAAGAGTGTAAAGTAAAAAACATGAGAAGAAGCAGTTGTTGACCGTGGCCTACCCCCTCTCTCGGTGCCGCTCAACTTTCTAGACCGGCACCGAGAGAGAACTTTAAAGAGTGTAAAGTAAAAACATGAGAAGAGGCAGTTGTTGACCGTGGCCTACCCCCTCTCTCGGTGCCGGCCAACTTCCTAGAATGGCACCGAGAGAGAACTTTAAAGAGTGTAAAGTAAAAAAACATGAGAAGGAGCAGTTGTTGACCGTGGCCTACCCCCTCTCTTGGTGCTGGTCAACTTTCTAGACCGGCACCGAGAGAGAACTTTAAAGAGTGTAAAGTAATAAACATGAGAAGAAGCAGTTGTTGACCATGGCCTACCCCCTCTCTCGATGCCGGTCAACTTCCTAGACAACTGGGGCCACCGGATAGCCCATGCATATACATGCGATGACCTCCTTTGAGAGCACAAGAAGTTTTGAGGCCAACGGAGCAACAGGACCCGCACTTCCTGCACAAACCGAACACATTCCCTCTCAATACCCATAGACTATCTCGAAGAACGGGCCCAGACTTGGTCTGTCATCTCGCAATGACATGCACTAACACGGAGAAGCAGTTATTCACCATGGACTACACCCTCTCGGTGCCGAATAACGCCCGAGACCTCCCGGGCCACCGGATGGGTGCTCGATATGGAGACCACCCGAGGGGGGGAGGGAACCCCTACATGCGTGTGGCCCATGCATATGCATGTAGGGGTGGTGTGTGAAAGTGAAATTATCCCTAGGTGGTTTTGGTAATTCCTAACACCATATAGCTCATTGAGCTAAGGCTATTTCAAGATTAATATCTCAGGAAAGCTCAATGATTGGCATGACATGGATGAGAAAAGTGGACCCCTCAAAATGCTAAGGACAAAAGGATTGGCTCAAGCTCAAAGCTCAAGACTCTACATTTTCTATTTTAGTGATCCAAGATCACATTGAGCCTATAGGAAAAGACAATACTATCAAGGAGGGATGAGGTGTTGCTTAATGAGGCTCTTGCTCAAAATGCTTAGTGATATGCTCCAAAACCCTCAACTACTTTCTCACATCCACATATGACCTAAACCAAAAGTCAAACTCGGCCCCACTGATTCTTTCTATCCGGCGCCACCGAGTTCAAATGTCATAGCCACTGCCACAAACCCTAGGCAAATCGGTCTCCCCAAGATGGGATTGTAATCTCTCTGTTTCCCTTTGTAACATTTCGGTCTTATCGAGATGAGCGATCGGTCCCACCGAGATTGCAATGTAAACTCTCTATTTCCCCTTCGTAACGTTTCGGTCTCACCAAAAATGAGAGCTCGGTCCCACCGAGTTTACCTGACCAACTCTCTGGTTAGCTTATTACCAAAATCGGTCTCACCGAGTTTGTGTAATCGGTCTCACCAAGATTACGTTATGCCCTAACCCTAACCATATCGGTCCTACTGCGTTGCATGTCGGTCCCACCGAAACTCCTAACGGTCACTAGCTTTGCTGAATCGGTCCGTCCGAGTTTATCAATTCGGTCCCACCGAGATTGGCAAGTTGTGTGTAATGGTTAGATTTTGTGTGGAGGCTATATATACCCCTCCACCACCTCTTCATTCTAGAAGAGAGCCATCAGAACAGACCTACACTTCCAACTCACTTTTTCTGAGAAAGAACCACCTACACTTGTGTTGAGGCCAAGATATTCCATTCTTACCATATGAATCTTGATCTCTAGCCTTACCAAGTTACTTTCCACTCAAATCCTCTTGCCACTAAATCCATATCCTTTGAGAGAGAGTTGAGTGTTGGGGAGACTATCATTTGAAGCACAAGAGCAAGGAGTTCATCATCAACACACCATTTGTTACTTCTTGGAGAGTGGTGTCTCCTAGATTGGCAAGGTGTCACTTGGGAGCCTCCGATAAGATTGTGGAGTTGAACCAAGGAGTTTGTAAGGGCAAGGAGATCGCCTACTTCGTGAAGATCTACCACCAGTGAGGCAAGTCCTTCGTGGGTGACGACCATGGTGGGATAGACAAGGTTGCTTCTTCGTGGACCCTTCATGGGTGGAGCCCTCCGTGGACTCGTGCAGCCGTTACCCTTCATGGTTGAAGTCTCCATCAACATGGGTGTACGATAGCACCACCTATCGGAACCACGACAAAAACATCCATGTCTCCTATTGCGTTTGAATCCTCCAAACCCTTCCCATTACATTCTTGCAAGTTGCGTGCTTTACTTTCCGCTGCTCATATACTCTTTGCATGCTTGCTTGAATTGTGTTAAGATTGCTTGACTTGTCCAAAGTTGCTAAAATGTGCCAAGAACTAAAATTAGGAAAAGGATAAGTTTTTATTTGGTCAAGTAGTCTAATCACCCCCCCCCTCTAGACATACTTTCGATCCTACAAGTGGTATCAGAGCTTTGGTCTCCATTTGCCTTGATTTTCATAGCTTTTGGAAGTCATAGCCTTGGTTTCACAACCTAGGAGAGAATGGCGTCTAGCGAGGGAAACTACCACCGTAGAGGTCCTTACTTTGATGTCACTAATTTTCCTAGTTGGAAGCATAAGATGAAAATGCATATTCTTGGACATAACCCCGCCATATGGGCTATTGTGTGTATTGGCTTGCAAGGTGAATTCTTTGATGGGAGAGAACCGAACCGTGAAGCTACCGCGGAAGAGTTGAAGATGCTGCAATACAATGCTCAAGCTTGTGATATCCTCTTCAACGGATTGTGCCCCGAAGAATTCAACAAAATCAGCTGTCTTGAGAATGCAAAGGAAATTTGGGATACTTTGATTGATATGCACGAAGGTACCGACTCCGTCAAGGAATCCAAGTTGGATGTGCTTCAAAGTCAGCTTGACAAGTTCAAAATGAAGGATGGTGAAGGTGTCGCTGAAATGTACTCTAGGCTTGCTCTTATCACAAATGAGATCGCCGGCTTAGGAAGTGAAGAGATGACCGACAAATTCATCATCAAGAAGATCCTAAGAGCTTTGGACGGAAAATATGATACCGTATGCACATTGATCCAAATGATGCCCAATTACAAAGATCTCAAGCCAACGGAAGTCATTGGAAGAATTGTTGCTCATGAGATGTCACTCAAGGATAAGGAGGAGCTCCATAACAAGTCAAGTGGTGCTTACAAAGCCTCATGTGAAGCTCCCACATCATCTAGTGAGAAACAAACCTTCAATGAATAATTGAGCCTAATGGTGAAGAACTTCAACAAGTTCTACAAGAGTAGAAGCAAAGAGAGAAGTTCCAAGTCAAGGTCCTACAATGACAAAAGATCTTCTAGTCGAGAGCGAAATTCCTAAAATTTTGGAAGACCCGGACACTACTCCAATGAGTGTACGACACCCTACAAAAGAAGAGAAGATTCTCCAAAAAGAAGAAGTATAAGAGAAGAATCACCATCAAGAGAGAGAAGGAGTAGAGATGATCATTATGAACGAAGAACATCCCGGAGAAGCAAGGATTCGGAAAGGAAGGACAAGTCATCAAGGAGCTACACAAAACAAAGACATCAAGCTCATGTTGGTGAATGGGTATCCGGCTCCGACTCCGACAATCACTCCGACTCCGAATATACTCAAGATGAAGGTGTTGCCGGTCTAGCACTTGTATCAACCAACTCCTACGACATAATTGATTCACCAAATGAAGGACTTGGAAGATGCTTCATGGCTAAAGGCCCAAAGGTATCACACCCTGAGTATGTTGATTTCAATAGTGATGAAGATGACTTGTTAGGTGATGATGATTTACTTGTTGAAAACTCTAGTGATGAATACTATGATGAAACATCAATTAATCATGCTAATCAAGATAAAACGAATGACAATGATAAGGAGAAGATTGAGTTTCTAACTAAAGAACTAAACACTCTTAAGTTAGCTCATGAAACTATCTTAGGAGATCATAGAGAACTTTTAAGGACTCATGAGAAATTACGTTTTGAAAATCTCAACCTTAAGCAAGAGCATGAGTTCTTAAAGGCAATCAATGATGATCTTCGCAAGAAAAGTTCTTCTTACATTGCCAAGCGTTTACTCTTATCCACTTACATGCCTCAAGTCAAGTCTAGCAACAAAAACAAGAAAGATTCTTCCTCTAGTAGTAACAATAATCATGCTAAATCTAATGTTGTTGCTTCTAGTAGTTCTCTTGATTCCACTAATGATTCTCTTAGCCAAGTTACACTTGAGCAAGAAAATAGCTTATTGAAGGGAATTATAGAGAAAGGTGTTTACAAGAGCCTTGCCGGGAGTAAGCAATTCGAGGAAATTGTACGCAAGCAAGGAAGGCACCGGAAGAACCAAGGTGTTGGTTTTGAACGAAAGTTCAATGCCAATGGAGTTGAGTGGGAAGAAGATCAATACCCCAAGATGAAGTTTGTTCCTCAACAAGAGAAGTATGATCCTACTTCCTTCAAAGGGACACAATCTCAAGATGATTTTCCACCACAAGACCACAAGCAAAAAGGCAAGGATAAGCTTCACGAGGAAATTGATGCATTTGAAGAAGCACCCAAGGCCTTGGTCAAGTGGGTTCCCAAGACTACATCAAGTTCTACTTCATCAAGTACGACTACAACTCCAAGGATTCCCATCAAGATGATGTGGATCCCGAAGAAGAAGAACTAGGGAGTTCTTGAGGGTGACTCCGCCAACATACTTCACTCTTATCATTTTGGCAAGAACAAGTGCAATCAACTTCCACATCTTGCACTAGTACAAGGAGTCACAAACCCTCTTGTTGGTAAGACAAGGGACAACGTAACCTAATGCTATCATAGACATCATCTTGTGTGTGCATCACTCTATGACTATGGATATCCTTGTTTGTTCCTTGTGGGACTAAACCGTGTAGGTATTGAAAGTGCAACTCACTCCAAAGGATTGCTCCAAATGATCTACATCAACATTGAGCATCCACATCTTCAACACCTACATGAAGTCATCATCGACAAAACCCAAGGTTAGTTCATCCCTCTTAGGGGGAATCTCACATCGAGGGGGAGCTTTACTCTAAGAATTGAGCTAAAGCAACTCTAATGGTGTGAACACAACAACGCTTTATGTAAAAGTGGTAACCCCAGTTGTGCTTAAACGATGAGTATGACCTATGATCAAATGTTCTCATTTGACTCCTAAGTCAATATACTCATATATAGATGACCTAGTCAACGCCAATTGCGTGATAGATGCTAGAATTGGTTGTGCATGCTTTGCCACATATTTCATTTGCCATTTTATTGTGTCAGCATGTTGGTTGCATAATTTACTCATTAGAGGACATCCACTTGTTGTTTTGATTGTTTGGTTCCTTTTTCTTTTGCCAAGTGGATGGACAAGAATGCCTAAGAACCTTCTCTAGCTATCTATGCTTTTGTTGTCTCAAACTCTATTCATGCTACATCACAAAGTTTGATCAAGTCAGATTCGAACCACTCTGTGTGAGGAGCACTCGGAGTCCCCGATTCGTCATAGACTTAAGCTTCCAAAACTTCTTTGTGCGTTTCGGTCTGACCGATTCATCCATTTCGGTCATACCGAGACCACTAAGTCGATCTAGGTTTTCAATCTCGGTGCAACCGATTTGAACTTTTCGGTCACACCGAGTTTCAGTAACTGCTTGCAGTTATGAATCTCGGTGCCACCGAGTTGTTCCACTCGGTCACACCGACAGGGTCAGGCTATATATACCCCCGGGCCAAAATTTGGAAAAATTTCCGAACCCCTTCGCACGCGCTCAGCCTTCTCTGCCTCCCTGGGTCTCCGGATCGTCCTCCTCATCGCCAGCTGCCTCCCGCCGCTGGTCTCCGCCGCCGTCAACGGGAATCGTCTCTGCCGTTGCCGCCGTAGCAAGTCCATCGCCGCACTTAGGGTATGGACTTGATCCTTGTGCTAATCTCACTCCAATTCTTAGCACATTGTTTTGCCATGTATCTTGCCACGATTGAGGTCACTCTATCCAGCGAAATCACTCCGTAGTTTAGTCGTGGATTGAAAATTTAGGGTTAGGTTTCCGCCGAAATCATCTCGGACCAACCGAGTTGTTGAAATCGGTTCCACCGATTTGGCTAAGGCCATTGCACATGTGATTCTCGGTCTGACCGAGAATTGCAAATCGGTGTGACCGAGTTCAATACTTTGTGAAACCCTAGCAGTCTCGGTGCCACCGAACTGTGACTCGGTCTGACCGAGTTCACTAGTTTAGGTTCCAAAAGCTGCTTCGGTATCACCGAGTTTTCAAATCGGTAGATCCGAAATGCTTTCTGTGGAAAACTAAAACTAAGTTTTTAACTCATTCTTTTGCAAAAACCTCTGTACTTTGTGATGCTTATCCAATCTACCTCATCTATAATCTATTCACAGGGTCTGCTGTCAGTGTTTGCATCATGTCAGATCAGAGTGACAGTCAGAACAAGTCTGAAGAGCAAGTTAACATGAGTGACGACACTAGTCCCTCTAGCAGCTTTGATGAGGGAAGCAGGAGTACACCCAGCAACTTGCCTAAGGCAGCCACCAGGACCAGAAAGAAGAGAACCTCAGATTCTGAGTATGAGGACTATGTGGTTGTTGAGGAAGAGGCCACCTCAAAGAGGAAAGTCCTGAAAAAGGAATATGCCACAGCTGCTGCCACTAAGCCAGCAATGAAGCAAAAGGTTCCTGCCAAGAGAGTTCCCATGTCAAAAGCCAGAACATCCACTTAAGAGACTTTGGGATTTGCACCCAAAGAATAGGTTGTGGCAGAATAGAAAAGGAAGGAAAGGGTCAAGAAGACCACTACCAGAGTGCTTGGCAGATCTTCAATAATGAAAGATTCTGAAGAAGAGGAAGAGGAAGAGGATGAAGCACCAGCACCCAAAGCTCAAAAGCTTATGGGAGATGCTATAAGGGCAGGGGCTGCTCCACCTAAGCCTAAGACTGCTGCTCCAGCTCCAAAGCCAAAACCCAAGAGGAGCACCAGGAATATCCCTGCCGAGGATAAGAACAAGGCCCCAGTGCCTCAAGCTGCTGAAGAAGAAGATGATTCTGTCGTTTTGAGGAAGTTGAAGCCCAAAATTCCAGATCACAATGATGCTCACCCAATTGCAGAGAACATGAAAATCAGGAAGGATTCAGGTTTAAGGCTATGGAGAGAGTCTGATCCATATGCCACCAGGAGAAGGACTGCTGTGGACTACAGGTTCCACACAAAGGAACATCAGGACTTCTATGAGACCATTTTACTTGACAAGAAGCCCATAGTGTGTGACATGAGATGGGTTGATTGGAAATTCATTAAGGAAAATGAAGATCACTTCCCTGGTGTATATGACAGCTTCAAGGCATGTGGAGTCGATGAGTTTGTGGCTTAGAAGCTCACAAAGTGGAATGATGAGCTTATTATGCAGTTCTACTCCACAACTCATTTCTACCCAGATGGAAGGATTATCTGGATGTTTGAAGGTACTAGGTACCAGTCAACGGTTAAAGAATGGGCAAAATTGATCAATGCTCCTGAGGAGAATGAAGATGACCTGGATGTCTATGCCAGAAGAAGAAGGATCACAACACCATGGCACATATGTACAAAGAGATCCCAGATGCTGCTCTTGAGACACACAAGTTTGGATCAGTACATTATCTTCTGTCAGGTTTGCCAACAATCAACTGGATCCTCAGGCACACTCTCTTGCCAAAGTTAGGTGATCACAAGATGATCAAAGGCCATGTAATTAACCTGCTTCACATATTTGATGTGCCTCAAAAGTTCAAAGTCATGAGCCTAATTGTGGAAACCATAAAGAGAAGAGCTGCAGATCAGAAGAGAAGTTGTGGGTATGCCCCACAGATCCAGGAGTTAATCAACTCCAAGATGTGCACTTGCACATATCTCTTGGACAAGGGACACATGCCCATCTACCCAGACTTTGAGGACAACACTGTGGTGATGGATGAGAATGAACCATCTTCTGTGCACGCACAAGCAAAGAGGGAGAAGGCAATGACTAAAAAGGCTGCAAAGATGCCAACCATTGATGAGGCATCTCAGTATCTTCTGAAGAGCAAGCAAGATCAGCTTGGCTACTTGATTGCCTCCACTCCGAGGATTGGGAAGGGATTGGCCACCCCGACTCAAAACCAGGAGAGCTTGGAGAGGATCATGGAGCATAAGTTCTATGACTTAGATGTGAAGGTCACTGAGATCCAGTAAGTTGTTGAGCAACTTCAGGATGAAGTGCAGGAGAAGAAGGGCAAGTCTGCCACTGATGCTTTTTCTAGAGTGCCCAGAGGACAGAGATCTGCTACAGTGCCTATTACAGACACCAGAGCAACTTCATCTGCACCAGCTCCAGCACCCACTCCACCAGCTCCATCTACATCAACTGATGCCTTTCGACCTTGGCGTTTTATCTACACCACCACCTGAAGACCAAGCCTGAGAATTGATCTAGCACTATGCATTTTTATGAACTTTTTGGTAACTTGTTGCCAAAGGGGGAGAAAATGTATAGATCATAGGCTTCGAGAGAGAGTGTTGCTTTTTGTTCTCTCTTATTGCTTGGTGGTTGAACTTTGTTATTTTCTTGTTTGAGATACTTTATGCTTTTGTGTGATACTTGGATGATCATGTGTTTGATCATATGCTACCTTAATGCTTGTTGGATGACATTATCTTTTTATATCCCCATATGATCATCCACTTTGCTTGGTGATGAGTGCATGTATTTAATTATTATCATTTTGAGCGCTCCACCAAGATGTATGTGACATGGAAGAGTAACCCATGATCCTAACTCATTGTGCATTTGCAGTCCAAAGCAAATCTTAAACTATGCACAAATTTAGGGGGAGCTCTTGCTTTTCACATACTTCTCAAAGCGACAATGTTTTTCATTCTTATTATCATTTGTCGAAGCTTTGATCTATATGTTGTCATCAATTACCAAAAATGGGGAGATTGAAAGTGCAACTATCCCTATATGGTTTTGGTAATTCCTAACAACATATAGCTCATTGAGCTAATGCTATTTCAAGATTAATATCTCAGGAAAGCTCAATGATTGGCATGGCATGGATGAGAAAAGTGGACCCCTCAAAATTCTAAGGACAAAAGGATTGGCTCAAGCTCAAAGCTCAAGACTCTACATTTTCTATTTTAGTGATCCAAGATCACATTGAGTCTATAGGAAAAGCCAATACTATCAAGGAGGGATGAGGTGTTGCTTAATGAGGCTCTTGCTCAAAATGCTTAGTGATATGCTCCAAAACCCTCAACTACTTTCTCACATCCACATATGACCTAAACCAAAAGTCAAACTCGGCCCAACCGATTCTTTCTATCCGGCACCACCGAGTTCAAATGTCATAGCCACTGCCACAAACCCTAGGCAAATCGGTCTCACCGATAGGGATCTCGGTCTCACCGAGATGGGATCGTAATCTCTCTGTTTCCCTTCGTAACATTTCGGTCTTACCGAGATGAGTAATCGGTCCCACCGAGATTGCAATGTAAACTCTCTGTTTCCCCTTCGTAATGTTTCGGTCTCACCGAAATGAGTGATCGGTCCCACCGAGTTTACCTGACCAACTCTCTGGTTAGCTTATTACCAAAATCGGTCTCACCGAGTTTGTGTAATCGGTCTCACCGAGATTACGTTACGCCCTAACCCTAACCATATCGGTCCTACCGAGCTGCATGTCGGTCCCACCGAAACTCCTAACGGTCACTAGCTTTGCTGAATCGGTCCGACCGAGTTTATCAATTCGGTCCCACCGAGATTGGCAAGTTGTGTGTAATGGTTAGATTTTGTGTGGAGGCTATATATACCCCTCCACCACCTCTTCATTCTAGAAGACAGCTATCAGAACAAACCTACACTCCCAACTCACTTTTTCTGAGAAAGAACCACCTACACTTGTGTAGAGGCCAAGATATTCCATTCTTACCATATGAATCTTGATCTCCAGCCTTCCCAAGTTGCTTTCCACTCAAATCCTCTTTCCACTAAATCCATATCCTATGAGAGAGAGTTGAGTGTTCGGTGGGTGACCCCGTGACAGAGTCTTCGGTGGGTGACCCCATGATAGAATGGGCCAAAATTTGGTCTGTCATCTCGCGATAAAATCATCTAACACGAAGATGCAGTTATTCCCCGTGGCCTACCCCCTCTTGGTGCCGAACAACGCCCTAGACCGCCGGGGCCACCAGAGGGGTGCCGGTCTCTAGAACTGGACGAGGCCCATCCGAAGAAGAAAACACAAGACGGTAATTATGATGTGCTAAGGTTGTTTGCCAAGCATGGAAGAAAACAACAAAAAAAGTATAATACATATTATCGAGAATGCACAAGAAGGAAAGAGATGTAGGTTAGATGCTTTACCGATAGCGCCTCTCAGAAAAGGTGGCCATTACCGAGAGCCAAAAATCGACCCTCAGTAACCACTGCTCTAATTTTTCCCCTTCTCTTTTTTTGTTTTTGTTTTGCACTATCTTTTTTTCATCTCATATTTCATATGCTTTTATGACCGAAGTTTGGAAATTCCATGACTTTTGATGAATTTTTCGATGAAAGACTTTTGATGCACTCATATATATATATATATATATATATGCTTTTTGGGTTAGATTTGTTCAAAACTTAACTTTAAAGAGTGGAAAGCAAAAAACATGAGAAGAAGCAGTTGTTGACCGTGGCCTACCCCCTCTCTCGATGCCGGTCAACTTTCTAGACCGGCGCCGAGAGAGAACTTTAAAGAGTGTAAAGTAAAAAAACATGAGAAGTGGCAGTTGTTGATCATGGGCTACCCCCTCTCTCGGTGCCGGCCAACTTCCTAGAACGGCACCGAGAGAGAACTTTAAAGAGTGTAAAGTAAAAAACATGAGAAGAAGCAGTTGTTGACCGTGGCCTACCCCCTCTCTCGGTGCCGGTCAACTTTCTAGACCAGCATCGAGAGAGAACTTTAAAGAGTGTAAAGTAATAAACATGAGAAGAAGCAGTTGTTGACCGTGGTCTACCCCCTATCTCGGTGCCGGTCAACTTCCTAGACCGCCGGGGCCACCGGATATCCCATGCATATACATGCGATGGCCTCCTTTGAGAGCACTAGAAGTTTCGAGGCCAACGGAGCAACATGACCCACACTTCCTGCAATGCCACCGGACCATCGCACCGGCCCCTCATACATGCCGTACGGTGTGGTGGCATGTCTGAATAGGCGACACGCATCTCCGGGGTGTGCCCCCCCTCACGGACGGCGATGACATAGTAGTAGACGTTCTGCAGTAACGATGCGGCGTGAATATTATTAAATACTCGAAGCGCGATAAAATCATGAGTTTTTTACACGCGTGGGCACATGAGCTATAGGACCGATGGTAATTTTTCATACTTTTTGGTGATGGAGAAGTATCTGAACACTTCCCTCTCTGCGGATTGCTCTTCGCGTGTCTACGACTGTGGCTGGCGGCCTCCGGGGGCTAGCACATGCCGCCAAATCTTGCGTAGGCGGCCACTCACAAGTCTGGAAGTGTTGTGGCGGTTGCAAACGCCCGACACGCGTCTCTGGGGTGTGCCCCCCCTCACGGACGGCGCCGCCGCCACCACCTGGAGGGGGGAAACGGAGGCGTCGGGTTGATACCTCTCCGTCGTATCTACTTTTCCAAACACTTTTGCCCTTGTTTTGGACTCTAACTTGTATGATTTGAATGGAACTAACCTGGACTGACGCTGTTTTTAACAGAATTGCCATGGTGTTGTTTTATGTGCAGAAAACAAATATTCTTGGAATGACCTGAAACTCCACGGAACATCTTAGAAAAAATAATAAAAAATCCTTGCCAAAGATGAAGACCAGGGGGCCCACACCCTATCCATGAGGGTGGGGGCGCCCCCCCAGGGCGCGCCCCCTACCTCGTGGCCCCTCTGGATGCCCTCCGACGCCACCTCCAACTCTATATATTTGCTTTCGGAGAGAAAACAATCAGAGAGAAGAAATCATCGCATTTTACGATACGGAGCCGCCGCCAAGCCCTAAAACCTCTCGGGAGGGCTGATCTAGAGTACGTTCGGGGCTTCAAAGAGGGGGATTCGTCGCCGTCGTCATCATCAACCATCCTCCATCACCAATTTCATGATGCTCACCGCCGTGCGTGAGTAATTCCATCGTAGGATTGCTGGACGGAGATGGGTTGGATGAGATTTATCATGTAATCGAGTTAGTTTTGTTAGGTTTTGATCCCTAGTATCCACTATGTTCTGAGATTGATGTTGCTATGACTTTGCTATGCTTAATGCTTGTCACTAGGGCCCGAGTGCCATGATTGCAGATCTGAACCTATTATGTTTTCATGAATATATGTGAGTTCTTGATCCTATCTTGCAACTCTATAGTCACCTACTATGTGTTATGATCCGGCAACCCCGAAGTGACAATAATCGGGACCACTCCCGGTGATGACCATAGTTTGAGGAGTTCATGTATTCACTATGTGCTAATGCTTTGTTCCGGTTCTCTATTAAAAGGAGGCCTTAATATCCCTTAGTTTCTAATAGGACCCCGCTGCCACGGGAGGGTAGGACAAAAGATGTCATGCAAGTTCTTTTCCATAAGCACGTATGACTATATCGAATACATGCCTACATTACATTGATGAATTGGAGCTAGTTCCGTGTCACCCTATGTTATGACTGTTACATGATGAACCGCATCCGGCATAATTATCCATCACTGATCCGGTGCCTACGAGTTTTCCATATATTGGTTTACGCTTATTTACTTTCCCGCTGCTACTGTTACAATCACTACAAAATACCAAACACATTACTTTTGTTGTCTTTACTTTTTGTTGCAGCTACCACCACTATCATATTACTTTGCTACTAAACACTTTTGCTGTAGATACTAAGTTTCCAGGTGTGGTTGAATTGACAACTCAGCTGCTAATACCTGAGAATATTCTTTGGCTCCCCTTGTGTCGAATCAATAAATTTGGGTTGAATACTCTACCCTCGAAAGCTGTTGCGATCCCCTATACTTGTGGGTTATCACGGGTCTACATGGATGGGGTCTTGCTGTGGCTTTGGCCCGGATGTTGCTCCAAAGTGTTCCTATGGGCTGACCTAACACAACCGGGTGGAGAGTTCCACTGGTCAAAGCCCGTCCGTGCAAATTCAAAGGGCTAGATCCAATGGTCAAACGCTACAGGGTTAGGCGGGACGGGGGCCCTGGGGAGTAGCATTGCCATCGGAGCATCGCAACGGGCCCTCATGCATGTCGTACGGTGTGGTGGCATGTCCGAAGAGGCAGCACATGTCTCCGGGATGTGGCCCCCCTCACAAATGGCGATGACACAGTAGTAGACGTTCTGCGGTAACAATGCGGCGTGAATATTATTAAATACTCGGTGCGCGATAAAATCATAAGTTTTTTACACACTGTGGGCACATGTGCTATAGGACTGATGGTAATTTTTCATAATTTTTGGTGATGGAGAAGTATCTGAACACTTCCCTCTCCGCGGATTGCTCTTCATGTGTCTACGACTATGGCCGGCGGCCTCCCGGGGCTAGCACATGCCGCCAAATCTTGCGTAGGTGGCCTCTCGCAAGTCTGGAAGTGTTGTGGCAGTTGCAAACGCCCGGCACGTGTCTCCGGGATGTACCCCACTCACGGACGGCGCCGCCGCCGGCACCTGGAGGGGGGAAACGGACGCGTCGGGTCTACACGAATGGGATCTTGTTGTGGCTTTGGCCTAGACTTGGTCTGTCATCTCGCGATGAAATGCACTAACATGAAGAAGCAGTTATTCACCGTGGACTACACCCTCTCGGTGTCGATCTACGCCCTAGACCGTCGGGGCCACCGGTCTCTAGAACCGGGCGAGGCCCATCATTTGACAAATAAAACACAAGACGGTAATTATGATGTGTTAAGGTTGTTTGCCAAGCATGGAAGAAAACAACAAAAAAAAGTATAATACATATTATTGAGAATGCACAAGAAGGATGCTCTACCGAGAGTTCCTCTCAGAAAATGTGGCCATTACCAAGTGCTGCTGGGCGACCCTCGGTAACCACTGTCGGTGCGGCTCTCGGAAAAGCCCCCGAGTTCTAGGTTAAGACTTGTACCGAGTGTCGCTAAAAGTCGGCTGTCGGAAATGTTTCCCACGGGGACTAATGCAAAATTTCCCCCCTCGCCCGCGCTCACTCCTCTCTTCTCTCTCTATTTCTCTCGCCCCCGCCCCCTCTGTTCGCTGCTGCCCCATCCGACGAGCTCTACCGCCGCCGCCTCCGCTGCCGCTGCCACCGGGAGTGCCTCCGCCGACCCCTCCACCTCCATCGAGCATCCCCTCCACTGAGCTCTACCACGTCCGGCATCCACCTCCCCCGCTGTCGTGGATTTGTCACGGCAGATGTCCTAGTGTGAGGACTTAGTCGTGAGGCCAGCGCATCTATGTAGTAGCTTGAGAGGGGTTGATCGGAATCGAGAGACGCAACACAAGACAAGGGTTTAGACACCTTCGGGCCTCGGGAAACATCATCCGGGAATAGCCCTACATGATGTTTGTGTTTAGGTCTCATTATGCTCATGAGGGAGTCGCCGGTCAATCGGCTCTTTGTGTCTAGCCCTAGAGATTGTTTTCTTATTGCTTGTCCCTCTTTTGGGGAGCCCTACCCCTCCTTATATAAGTTGAAGGGGCCAGTTACATGACTAGTCCTAGTAGGATTAGGATTACTCTATTACAAGTGGAGTCCTAGTCTTGCTTCCTTTGTAGGAGAATATTCCTTATGTCTTTCCTCGTAAGCCGGCCCACCATATTATAAGCCGACCGTCTGGGCCTTGGGCTTTGCCATTCGTTTGACCTGCCCGCCGGATTACCAGTGAGTGGCCAATCTCCGGGCGGCTTACAAATGAAACACCAGGTATTAGCCGGGTCTCTGGTGAGTCGCCAACCTCGGCCGGGTCATACCGCGGGGTATATCCCTGACATTAGCCCCCAGTTTAGCTTGGATTTATCCATGGTAGACTTATGTTGCAAAATAAACACAAGAACAAAATTGACAGGCTGTGCTTCGGGT